>NC_133619.1:598949986-599087486 GCF_048593235.1 Sminthopsis crassicaudata
TGACCTCCTGTGTTCTAAGGGCCCTCCCAGCTCTGACCTCCGGGTTCTAAGGGACCTCCCAGCTCTGACCTCCTGTGTTCTAAGGGCCCTCCCAGCTCTGACATCCTGGATTCTAAGGGCCCTCCCAACTCTGATATCCTGGGTTCTAAGGACCCTCCCAGCTCTGACATTCTGGGTTCTAAAGACCTTCCTAGCTCTAACATTCTAGATTCTAAAGTCTCTCCAGCTCTGATGTTTTGTGTTCTAAAGTGCTTTCCTTTTAAGAAAGCACTATATTATATTCTATATTCTAAGGTCTCTTTCAATTTTGTAGCTTTATGTAACCTTCTTTCTATAACTTGGCTTGGGACACAGTGCTTAACAAGATTACCAGGTCAGCTCCCTTCAGTCACTGAGCAACCAGCAGCCCCCTGGCCACAAGCCCAGACAGAGTTCTCATGGGTCACTGACGATCTGAGAAATGAGGATTAGGTGAGAGCAATAATGTGTCTCAAAGTCCCTAAAGTCACTTTCGGCTCTAGTACATATTATACTCTGGGCATGGAGCCTGCCAAACACCTTGTCTGTAGAAGCTAGCATGGACCTGCCTTTGAGATGCATTCTCATGGAGAAGATATGTCTCTTCCTTGAAGGCAGCCCCTGGTCTAAAGGGAGCCACCCTATGGCTGCTAAATTATGCAGTCACCAGAAATCTCAGGGCTGTGTCAGTTTGTATTTCCCAGTTTGGGGAGGAATCCCCAAATTCCAAGCCTTTATTAGCTTGGTGATCCCTCATAAAGAATTCCTTCTTGGCTTGAAGGTTCTGGGGGCTCTCAGGCTACTTGGTGACCTGAAGTAGGGCAGAGAGCAGGACTTACCTCCAGAGGTACCTGTTGCACACAGAGAAAGGAGGCAAAGCACCTGGAGTAGATTGAAGGAACTGACTTGGGAACTGATTGACTAGTTGCAAAGATGAAATTTAATAAGGATAAATGTAAATTGCTAAAGCTCAAAAAATCAATTTATATAAGTGGAAGATGGTAAAAGAATGAGGATGCAAAATGGGGATTTTCACAGATTGCTTCCACAATGGAAGTCAACAGTGTGACATAGCACAGGATGATGTCCAAGACCATAAAGAAACACAAAGCCATATGGAAATGAAAATCAGCTGAAGGAGCAGAGATGTTAAACCCGGAAAAAGACTTTATGATGACATAATAAGCTGTCTTCAATATTCGAAGTGAGACTTTTTGTGGGGAAGGAAGATTGTTCTATGTCATTCCAGAGGGCAGAATAATTAAGACTTAAATAACAGTCCCTGGCACATTGTAGGCACTTACTAAATGCTGGTTGACTTATCTACCAAAGAGTTGGACCTAAAGGAGGTAGATTTTGGCTTAATATAAAGAGGAACTTTCTACTAATTGGAACAGTCCGAAAATGCTCAGGTTGCTTTGCGGAGCAGTGAGCTATCCATCACCAGTCATCTAGCAAGGAGACTCTACAGAAGATTCCAGTGTCAGGTGGGAAGTTAGCTCGATAGACTCCAAGTTTGGGGATGGTTTGATTCGAAGTATTTACTTACTTGTCATTTATTTTAAGCAACAGCTTCATATCCATCCAGCCATTCATTCAGGCCATCTGTCTTCTGCATCCTGCCTTTCCAACTCCACAGAACAAAACTTCCTTCCTTAATTAACTTTCCTCTATGTGTGTTGAATTGTCCAATCAGAGAATAAACTCAATGAGAGCAGAGACTTTGTGTCCCCAGTACTCAGCACAGTGCCTGGCATGCAGTAGGTGCTTAATAAATGATTTTCATACATGCATTCATTTATTCCTGAAATAGATGACATGGAAAATTCCAAGAAAGTTTCACAGGAAGCTGAAAAGGATTCAAAGTCTGGTTGTTGAGATAAGAATCATTTGGATTCACCAAACATTTATTAATCAACTAGTGAGTGTAGCGGTGTGCTAAATGCCTGTGAACACATCAGCTTCTGCTCTCATGGAGTTGACAGTCTGTTAATAGATTGTTTCATATTTTTGAATGAATGAGTAAATCTCTTACATTGTGAATTTTTCACATACATCTGTCCTCTTCTTCAGCAAGATTGTGAATCCCTCAGGCATAGAAACTGCACCTTATTTCATTTTCATGTATTTCTCTAGAAACTGCACCTTATTTCATCTTCATGATGCCCAGGATTTGGCACCTTGTAAAATGACTGACCACTCATAGTGAGTGGTCAGAAAGTCAGGCTGGGCCCAGCAGGCAGCCAGGTTGTTAGAAAGATACAAATGGAACAACCTAGGGTCTCAGAACCTGCTGCCAGGCTGTTGTTGTCATTCTTGTTCCCAATACATGGCTCTCCCTGGACAACCTTCTCTACAGCTGGCAAATTAACTTTGCTTCCTTACCCCATTCAGATAAGGCAGCTCTAGGTCCTAATTGGCCACCAAGAACCCCAGGGTATAGCTTCAGATACAAACATAGCTGTATGACTCCTGAGTAAAGTACTTGACAATCTCATTTTCCTCATCTGTAAAATGGGGATAATAATGTCTCCCTCACATATTGTGAATATCAAATGAAATAATCATTGCAAGCACTTTGCAAACCTTAAATATCCATAAATGTAACCTACTATAGACCAAGTAATGATAAATATAAGCTATTACAGGTCAAGTAATAATACTAATGTAGATTCCATGTGTAAAGTACTTTATAAATATGTCATTTGATCCTCAAATAAACTTTTGAGAGGTAGGCACTATTAACTCCATTTTAAAATTGAGTAGACTGAGGCTGAAAGAGGTTAATTGATTTGCCCCTAGTTGCATAGCTACTAAGTTTCTGAAATAGGCTACAAATGTTAATATTTTTGACACCAAAAAGCCTCTACAATTCTCCTCTTAAAATCCAGCAGTTCCTTCACGGTAACAGCTTTCCTAGAAATTCCCACCTTAGTCCTTTCTCCATAACTTCCTCTCATCTTGAGCTGGTCAGGGTCTCGGTGCCCTTCAGAACCCAAGAAAGGGCCAAGAGGCCAGATGTAGGAAGCAGGGGAAAGAGAGGAGCTCTAGCCTGACCATGTTGGCAGAGAGGGTGCAAGTAGCTGAGATGACTTGAATTAGATGGCCTCTACCACCCTCCTGATTCCCTCCAGCTATGCTTCCAGAGCCCTCTCCTTCTGCAGAACTGTTTCTGGAAGCAGCAGAGAAGCAGCCATCACACAGTGGGGCAGGTCCTGGCTGGTTTCGACCTCCCTTCCCCTTGCCTAAGGGATCAAGTTTTGCTTGGGCAGGAAACATTCCTGTGGAATTGATAAAGGAAATGAGAAAGTCATTCCCCCTGGCCTGGCTGCCTCACCCCTCCGGGGCGCTCAGAGGGAGCAGGGTGGGCTCCATGTACACAGCAAATGAATCCAGCAACTACCACACCTGCCTTCATCCCCACCAGCTCAAGTGGCATCTAGGACTTGCTATTCTGCCCACCTAACCTCTTATGTAGAGGGTATATTCATCCATCCATTTGATGAATGACCACCCACACACCATCTTGTGTGTGTGTCAGCCTCACACACCCAATTAGACACACCTTCATCCACATTCCCAACCACATAATGTCTGGATCTATACACAGCCTCTCCCTACCTCCCCCTCTTACTCTCTCTTTTTCCCTCCTTTTCTCTCTGTCCTCTTCCTTCCCTTCCTGCTTCCCTTCCTCCCTCCCTCCCCCCCCCCATACACACAAACACACACACACAAACACACACACACACACACACACACACACACACACACACACGTGCGCGTTGCACAGGATCTGACCCTGAATTTCTGTTTCATATCACCAGTAGGCTATAAACCCTATGATAATCACAGAATCTCCGAGTTGGGATGAACTTCAGGGCCTGTTTATTCCAACTCTTGCCCAGAAAAGAATTCTATCCTCCCATGACCTATAAGTAATCTCCAGCTCATACCTCCAGAATCTGATGGTGGGGGAGCTTTCCAAGGCAGTCCTCATTTCTCTTCTGGACAGTCCCCATTGCTAGGATGTCTTATCTGACATTGGAAACTAATTTTTCTCTTTTTAATTTCTATTCTGATTGTTTCCTGGTTATGGGCCAGATAGAACACGCTTAATCTGTTCTCCTAATATTTGTAAAGCATTTAGAATACAGTGCCTGAGACATGACAGTTCTTCAAATACTTGCAGATAACAACTATGTCCTTCCCCTCCTTCTCAGTTGCTTTAAATAACCTTTGAATGACATATATTCAAGACCCCTCACTATCCTGCCTGCTCCCTCCTCTCCAGGATGTCTAAAATTATAATATCCTGAAATGAACACAATAGCCACATGAGATCTGACTGGAACAGAGAATAGAAGTACTATCATCTTATTCCTGGAAGTTATTCCTGTCTTATTGAAGTCCAACAACATGACAGCTTTCTTGCCTGCCAAGGCACTGTGGACTTAGAGTAAGCTTGTTTGACTCAGAGATTAGCTGATAAATGATCAATGACTGGCAAAAGTTTCCCCACCTACCCCATTTCCATCATCCTATATCCTCTAAGTCACTTCTGATCTGCCCCACTCCATGAGAATTCTGACCAGAAAGGGTAGAATGGGATACTCTATTTTTCTTTCAGTTACTCTTCCAAGAAAGCATCAATCACCATTGATCTATATATTTATTCTTCCATCCATTCAAAATCTTTATGAATTGAGGACATCTTTAATGGATTCAATAGTAGGTCACATCCTCACAATTTCATAATTAACTAGAAGATGCAAAGAATATAAGTTCTGATAATGCTTATTTTTTGTGGATTAAAAAAAAGCATTTGAACTGCACTCTTGATTAGAGAAATGCAAATCAAAACAACTCAGCAGTATCATCTGACACCTATCAGATTGTTTAAGAATATAGGGAAAGATAATGATTAGTATTAGAGGGGATATAGGAAAACTGGGACACTAATGCATTGTTGGTGAACATTCTGGGGAACAGTTTGGAACTATGCCCCAAATGCTATAAAACTATGCATACCCATTTATCCATCAGCATTATTACTGAGTCTATATCCCAAAAAGATGATAAAAGAGGGAAAAGTACTCACTTGTGTAAAAATGTTTGTAGCAACTCTTTTTGTAGTGGCAAGGAACTGCAAATTGAGTGGATGTCCATCAGTTAGAGAATGACTGAATAAGTTATGATATATTAAACTAATGGAACACTATTATTTTATAAGAAATAATGAGCAGGCTGATTTCAAAAAAGTCTGGAAAGATTTTCATGAACTGATGCTAAGTGAAACGAACAGAACCAGAAGAAAATTGTATGCAGTAATAACAAGATTATGTGATTATCAACTAGGACAGTCTTGGCTCTTCTCAGCTACGTGGTGATCCAAAACAATTCTAATAGATTGGGATAGAAAATGCTATTTGCAGGCAGAAGGAAAACTATGGAGACTGAATGCAGATCAAAATGTAATATTTTTACTTTTTCTTCTTTTGTTTGATTTTTCTTTCTCGTGTTTTTTTCTTTTTGTTTTAATTTTTACTTCATGTTATTACAAGGATTGAAATATGTTTAAGAGTTTTATACATGTAACTTATATTAGATGGCTTACTGTCTTGGAGAGGGGAGAGGTAAGGGAAGGTTGGAAAAAATTTGGGACTCAAAATCTGACAAAAATTAATGTTGAAAACTATCTTGAGTGATTGAAACAATAAAATACTATTAAGAATGGGAGGGAAGCCATTTGATTTGGTACAGCCTTACCTACCTCAGGATACCTCCAAACACAGTGTCTGCATCCTTGATTGCTGAGTCTCTGGCTGGGATTGCCATTTCCTGAGGGAGCTCAGTCATACTCTCAGCTTACTCTCAGCAGACTTGCCCATTCCCCTTTCAATCTTATCCCACCTTTCTAGATCCCTTTACTTTTTATCTTCCTTTTTAGAATGTAAGGTCCTTGAGTATACAGAATATCTCATTTGCTTGGTTTTGTATCTTGAGCAATCTGAGCTCATTTTGATCTGATCAGCCACAATCAAACACACGGTAACTCCATTCTAAGATAGTTATGTCCTTTTGATCCTCTAAGAGAATGAAAGAAAAGAACCAATCAGCACTTAGTATAGTGCCTGGTACAAAGTAGGCGCATAATAAATGCTCTATCTATCTAGAACTTACATTTTTTAAAAAATATGCATCTATCATCCTGTGACAGGGCTAATATTTACCATCTTCTCTATGATGCCATTTATTTTTCCCTATCCACAACATGATGTCCTTCCGCCTTCCTTGTCTTTAGGATTAGCTTTCCACAAAAAACCAAACAACAACAACAACAAAAACCAAGGTTGTTTTCCAATTTACCCCTGATTTCCTAGTCACAGCTTCATGGCCACCCAAAGGTATGTAAAGTCCCAGTCATAGGCAGTTGTGAGCCCTGGAATTCGATATTTTTTGAAGTTCATGTCATGGTTAAGCCATGTCCTTAACCATATACTGCCATATACTAACCACATCCTAATGATCAGACATGTTTCCCTATGATGTTAAGGAAGACTGTGTCCAGGATGTTGCTGCATCTTTGTTGCATATCCTTCCTAGTTAGGACAAACTAAACCTTTTGTCAACTTTTCATTGACGTGTGAATACCTTATTTTGTCCCAACTTCCATTCTGAACATCGGGCCATTTCCAATATATCCAAATTTCTGACAACTCCTTGGAAGATATAATAACAGAAATATCAGATGATACAAAATATCAGATGAGACACAAAATGGGGGATACATACTTGCAAGAGATATTTGCCACTGTGATGCAAGAGATCCAGCATAGATTCAACTTCAAGAGGAAGTCCCTGTCAATAGTGAAATGTTCATTTGCATGAGAGATTATCCAGATAATATCAAGCCCCAGGACACTGCAGAGCCCATTGGAAGAGAACAAGGAGTGTGAACTGTTCAGCTACACAGGAAAGACCAAGTGAATGAAAAATGTCTATTGCTTAGAATTAAAAATTCATTTGGAAAAATGTCCTGTACATCCTGGTTTTGGATGGTGAGTACAAATGGATAATGACACAGGCCCAGAGTTGAACAGGAGTAAAAGAGAGGGCTGGTATATATATATTTTTTTCCAGGTAAAACATTTACATATTAATAATTTGTACAAGAAGACATGAATAAAAAAAGAAAATGAAAAATAGTGTGCTTCAGTCAGTATTCAGTCACTATCAATTCTTTCTCTGGAGGCAGATAACATATTTCATCATCAGTCCTTTGGGATTGTCTTGAGTCATTGTATTGCTGAGATTAGCTAAGCCATTCACAGTTCTTCATTATACAATACTGATGCTGTTGTATACAATGTTCTCCTGGTTCTCCTCACTTCACTTTGCATCAATTCATGTAAGTTTTTCTAGGTTTTTCTAAAATCATCCTACTTCTTATATCTTATGGTACAATAATATTTCATCACAATAATATACCACAACATGTTTAGGCATTCCCTAATTAATGGGTATCCCTTCAATTTCCAATTCTTAGCCACCACAAAGAGAGCTGCTATAAATATTTTTGCAAATAGATCCTCTCCCCCTTTAGAAATCTCTTTGAGATATAAATCTCAAAGTGGGATTGTAGGATCAAAGGGTATTCACAGTTTTATAGGGGATGGTATACCTTAGGGCAGAAATATTAAACTAAACTCTGAAATGCAGCCTGAACCAGACTAAAATATAACTAAAAATTCTTAGCTAACTAAGTAAAAAAAATACAATATAACATAGATAATATTCATGGTTTTTAAAGTCAATATGCAGCCCACTGAAAATCCTTTCTATTTGAGTTTGATATTCCTGACAGGAAATTTACAAAGCTTTTCTATTAATCCTCAAACTTTACATGAAAGCAAAGAACCATCTTTTTCACTACTAATATTATAGAATTGTATTATAATATTTCATTAAGTTAAGAAATCCTCTCCACAGAGTTGAAAATGCATACTATGCAGAAACAATAGAAAGCCATGTGGTAGGTATGAACACATGGCAACACAGAATCAAGGAAGAACTCTGAAGAACAGGAGGAAAGACATCATCAGGGAATGGTATGAAAAGAAGAGAAGCCAGTTTGGTCAGATGGCAGAAATAAGGGATGACAGGTAGACAGCTTATGTGCTCTACAGGACCTTTACTGTGTCAGGAGACAGGAAGGAAGACCTCTAATATTTTGGGTGGATCCCTCTGTAACAAATTTATGGGAAGAAACACCTTAGACTTAGAGAGGATGGAAGGGTGAATGGGTTGTGACATGCATCATTGGAGATGACGCCCAAATCAGTGAGATCATAGGTCCATTTGACAGTTTGAGAGCAACCCTTCCACTGTCAATCCAGTGCTTAGAAGATCAAGTTCAACTTTTCAGGATCTCATTCGAGGCTCTTTCCATTCTGATCTCAGCTGACCCAACATAATTATTCCCTAGAATGATTCTCCTTTTCATCCAGACTGCTCTCTTAATTATCTCCTAACCACACTTTGCACCATTCCATAAGTCTATATTTTTGCTTATGACATTTCCCCTACATCCTCTCCTCTCCCTTTACCCATATATCCTATTTACCCATATCCTTTTTTTCAACCTTTGGGTTAGGTCCCATTTCCTTCAAGAATCCTTCCCCACCCATCCTAAGTCTGACTAAGCTCTCCCTCCTCTGAATGTCTACAAGTTTGTTAATGAAATATTGGGACACGTGGTCTGACAAAAGATATTATCCTTTGGCAAAGACTTGTTTAGACAAAATGTCCTTGCTTTTCTTGAAATGGAGCCAACATGAAGAGTCAGAGATCTCTTAATCTTTGTATCTATCCTGCATTATTCATGTAGTCATTGGGAACAACACAGATGGTCTCATAGCATTCTCTTGCTTATCTACCTTCCTCTCTCACTGTCTCTGTCTCTTGTTTGTCTCTCTCTCCTTTCGTCTCCCTCCTTCCCTACACCCATCTTTCCCTCCTTCCTTTCTTCTCTATCTCTCTCTGTGATTATCATTGTCTTAGTCTCTCTCTGTCTCTGTTTCTGACTCTCTGTCCTCTGTCTCTCCATCTCTTAATCTATCTGTCTTTAACTCTGTCTCGGTCTGTCTGTCTGTCTCTGTCTCTCTTTTTTCTGTCTGTCTCTCTCTTGAGATTGGGATTCTTTATTTCATCTAGCAGTGACCACTGCTGATCAGCTCAAAAACTTTGATCTGATCCATTTCTGAGGTAGGTGGGTTTATCCTTCCTTTACCCCTTTCCCACATTTCCCATCTCTCTTACCTAGAGTTCCCGGTATTGGGGCCTGACTTAGTATAGACATCTGATTAATCTTAGCCCTACTGAAGCTCAGAACGCCTGCACTCAAAGAATCCGTGAACCTCAGTCTCCTCTAGTGGTAGGGTTTATAGGTGTGCACCATCTCTCCTTGCTCATAGCTTTCTTTATGTCTGATCCCCTATGTACCCAATTGATTGTGACTTCTCTGGAACTGTGTCTTATGTAGAAAGTAAAATGCAAATCTGGAAGTCAGAAATTATGGGAATTATCCAAAGGAAGTCAACCAAAATAGTAAAAGAATTCAAGGTCATGCCATTATGAAGATCAATTGAAGGAAATGGGGCTATGTAGTCTGGAAAAGAAAGGGTTCAGGGAGGGACATGATTTAAAAAGCAACTATTTAAAAATATTTAAAAGGATATTGTCTGGAAAAGTGACTAGGCATATTTCTTTTGGCCCCAGTGGGTAGAAGCAATGAGTGAAAGTTACCAAAAAAAAAAAAAAAGGTAATTTTAGGCTTCAGGGAAATTTTCCTGGCAATTACTAGAAGCACTGGGTGGAAGCTGCAAAAAGACAAATTTAGTAAGGTAAAACTTCCTACCAATTAGAGCTGTCCAAAAGTGGAACAGGCTGACTCAGGACAGACATAATGTGCTCCCTTCATTGGTGGCCTTCATGCAGAGTGCTTGAAAGCAAGGAAGACCGCTTGTCAGATACTTTATCCCAGGGAACCTTTTTTCAGGTGTAGTTGGATTAGAACTCTACTGCTCCTTCCAGCTCTGAAATTCATTTTTTTAATATAGCTTTTTATTTACAAGATATATGCATGGGTAATTTTACAGCATTGATAATTGCCAAACCTTTTGTTCCAATTTTTCCCCTCCTTTTCCCTACCCCCTCCCTCAGATGGCAGGTTGACCAATACATGTTAAATATGTTAAAGTATAAATTAAATACAATATATGTATACATGTCCAGACACCTATTTTGCTATACAAAAAGAATCAGACTTTGAAATAGTGTACAATTAACCTGTGAAGGAAATCAAAATTGCAGGCAGACAAAATTAGAGGGATTGGAAATTCTATGTAGTCTTAGTCATCTCCCAGAGTTCTTTCGCTGGGTGTAGCTGGTTCAGTTCATTACTGCTCTATTGAAACTGATTTGGTTCATCTCATTGTTGAAAATGGCCACATCCATCAGAATTGATCCTCACACAGTATTGTTGTTGAAGTACACAACGATCTCCTGGTCCTGCTCATTTCACTCAGCATCAGTTCATGTAAGTCTCTCCAGGCCTCTCTAAAATTTTCTTGCTGGTCATACAGAACAATAATATACCACAATTTATTCAGCCATTCTCCAATTGATGGGCATCCACTCAGTTTCCAGTTTCTGGCCACCACAAAGAGGGCTGCCACAAACATTCCTGCACATACAGGCCCCTTTCCCTTCTTTAAGATCTCTTTGGGATATAAGCCCAGTAGTAACACTGCTGGATCAAAGAGTATGCACATTTTGGTAACTTTTTGCCAGCTCTGAAATTCTGTGATTCTAACTCTGACCCCTTTCTTTGCTTCCCCCCTCCATTTAATAGATTTTTTTCCAACTGTATGTAAAAATAGTCTTTAACATTTATTTTTTTAAGATTTTGAATTCTAAAATTTTTTCCTCTCTCTCTTTCCTTTCCCAAGACAGTAAACAATCTGATATAGCTTCAACATGTACAATCATGTTACACATAATTTCCATATTAGTCTTGTTATGAAAAAGAAATAAGAACAAAAAAGAAAAAACACGAGAAAGAAAAAGCAAGAAACAAAGTAGAAATAGCTATATTCAGACTCCATCAATGCATTCTCTAGATGTCAATAGCAGTCATGAGTCTTTTGGAATTGACTTTGATCATTGTATTGCTGAGAAGAGCTAAGTCTATCATGGTTGATCACTGAACAATGGCTATCAGTGTGAACTGTGCTCATTTCATTCAGCAACAATTCGTTAAAATATTTCCAGATTTTTCTAAAATCTGCCTGCTCATCATTTCTTGAAGCATAATAATATTCCATTATATTTATATATCATAACTTTTTCAGCCATTGCCCCATTGAGAAGCACATCTTCAATATCCAATTCTTTGTTATCACAAAAAGAATTGTTATTAACATTTTTATACATGTGGGTCCTTGTCCCTTTTTTATGATCTCATTGGGATACAGACCTAGTAGTAGTATTGCTGGATCAAAGGCTATGCACAGATTTATAGATCTTTGGACCTAGTTCCAAATTGCTCTCCAGAATTGTTGGATCAGTTCACAATTCCAACAACAATGTGTTAGTGTTTCATTTTTCCCTTGGGCCCTTTCTGTGTCTCAGTCTTCT
Organism: Sminthopsis crassicaudata; assembly: GCF_048593235.1. NCBI lineage: Eukaryota > Metazoa > Chordata > Mammalia > Dasyuromorphia > Dasyuridae > Sminthopsis > Sminthopsis crassicaudata. Next base: position 598,961,702 of record NC_133619.1, read on the forward strand.
CAGCTATATAATGGGGCTAATCATCACTGCTCTCCTAGAGTTTATTCCCAATGAGATAATTGATATAAAAGCAATTTAGAAACTATTACAATTACAGTATTACAGAAATATGAGGCTTTGGGGAGATGAAGAAGGAGGCAAGAGGTACCTGGTTTGGGGAAAGGGATATTTGCAGGGTCATCTTGCAGTTGACAGCAATATTGACAGCAATGATGTAGGTGCCTATCCATGGGGCTTCCTTGTGACAATCAGGTTAGTCCAAAGGATCAGTCTGGCTTTAGCCAGTTGTATGTATGTCATAGTAAAGAAACTGCTGGACTTAATCTGGGAAAAATCCAGATCCATATCCCTGCTTTTTTTATCCTTGCTGGCTGTGTTGTTTCTGCTCCCTGAGCCTCAGCTTCCCACTCTGTCAAAGTGAGCTTGTTAACACTTGGTACACTTGTTATTGCTCCTCACAGGACAGGAGTGAGGAACATGCTTTATCAGCCTCAAAGAAACTGGAGCTATTATGATCATTCAAAAATACACACATTCTGATAACACGCATACACATGTTTAAGGCATTTTCCAAGGCATTCCAAAATACACAAAGCTGCTCACTTGACTTTTATATACATTTTGAGACACTTTATGGCATGTGAATTTACACATTCACCTGGCACCCAATCATATTCTCTGTTCACTCCTTGCACAACTCCCCACCTCTCATAAGTGGCACTCAGAGTCATGGACTCAAGACCCCATGACCCCTGGTGTAGTTGGAAGCTCAAGGACCCTCCCTCTTTTCCTTTTCCAAAGGAGCTTGAGTTTCTCGCCAGAGATTCAAAGCCTTTTCATTGCATGCTCTTGGAGAAGGGTTAACCCCTCCCTAACCATGAATAAGCCAGCCTCAGGAAACAACTGGCACTAGTTCATTGGAAATACAATTTTCTGGTTTATTTAGTCAGGTAGCTGAGTTCCAGGGCAGTACAACTCTGGATTCAGTTCTCTGGATTCCTCTGGATTAGTTCTGGTTTATGAAATGTAATGTATTAGATAGGAGCATGGGCTCACCCAAAAACCTTGGCACTGAGAGGTTCCCATACCCATCTGGTGACCAGCCAGTTCTTGGGGTCAAGAGTAGCTCCTGCCCAAAGGGCTGTGGCTAGAATCCTAGGATCCTAGATCCTGGAACTAGGAGGATTCTTAAAGGCCATCTAATCCAATATTCATTTTTCCAGAGGAAAAAAACTGAGACCCAGAGAAATTAAATAGTTCACTCAGGATCAGAAATCAGGATCACTCAAATCCTTGACTTCAAACCCATTTCACCACATTTTATAGCCTAGGATTAGAATGATTCTTTCTCCTACTGAAAAGCCTTTAGTGCCTTCCTATGCAGAATATTTTCCCATTACAATATGTTGTTTACAAAAAACACATTTAAAACATAGTGATACATACAGGGGTAGCCATCCTGTTCTCAGATCAAATAAAAGAAAAGATAGATCTAATTAAAACAGAATATATTCCCACCTGCCCACTGCACCACAAATTTAAGAAAGAAACTGGACATCAAGGTCCTATAATAGTGAAGTTTGAATAGCTCCCCAGAGAATGGAGAAGGTGGTATACACACAGAAACTCTCCCAAAATGTATAAATCTGTTGTAGGTAAGTACATATGGGGCCACAAAATTTGGCATGCAGTTTGTGAGGGTGTGTGGGGTGAGCCCATAGCTATAGGTTTCTTTCCATTAATATCAATAATTGTTTCACCTCAGTTTTCCCATCTGTAAAGTGTAAAGTGAGAAAATATTTACATAACTTTTTTTTTCTTGAGGCAATTGGGGTTAAGTAACTTGCCCAGGGTCACACATCTAGGCAATGTTAAGTTTCTGAGAGCAGATTTGAGAAATTGTTATTGTTTAGTTGTTTTAGTCATTCATGACCTCATTTGGGGTTTTCCTGGCAAAGATACTGGAATGGTTTGCCATTTCCTTCTCCAACTCATTTTACATATGAGGAAACAGAGGCAAATGGGGTTGAGCAACTTGCTCAGGACAACACAACTAGGAAGTGTCTGAGGCCAGATTTGAGTTTAGGTTTTCCTGATTCTATGTCTGAATACCACTGCACCACCTAGCCACTCCTTTGAAAGGAAACCTCTTCTTTAATATTCTTAATTATCGCTATGCTTGCTCATCTATACCCAAGACTAGGCACAAATATACATATACACACAGATAAGAGAAAGCAAGACCTACAGAGAATACATACAGGAGTGTGTGTGTGTGTGTGTGTGTGTGTGTGTGTGTGTGTGTGTATGCACATGAGTGTGCATACAAAGATTCAGAAGCACATATAATCTCAGAGTTGAAAGAGTTCTTTTCCCCAGCCAATATTCTTTTCTTATTATAGCTATGCTGGTTTTATTTTGCAAAACCATTTCAATTTTATATAATTAAAGTGATCTGTTTTGTCTTTTATGATCTCCTCAAAACCAGAGACATAAAAGGTGCTACTTTCTATTTCTCACTAAATTTTGTCTTATAATTTGAGCTCTTTCAAAAAAGTTACATCTTCTTTTAGACCCTGTTCTGGTATATGGTGCAAACTCTTGGTAAAAACCTAATTTCTGCCAAACTACTTTCCAGTTTTCTCAGTTTGTTGTAGAGCAAGCAGGCCTTCTCAGTAGTTGTGCTTTGGGATTTATTGATCTCTGCACTATCGTTTTCAATTGTTTTGGGGTCTTACTTAACAGTTTGTTCTAGTAATCCACTTTTCTGTCCTTTTGTTGGAACCAAAAAGCTTTTGGAAAAAAATCATTACTGCTTTGTGATAGTTTAATATGCTATATTACTAAGTCACCTTCATTCCTCCTATTGTTTTATTTCAGGAAGAGATGCTTGACCTTGTATACCTTCAAATTAATTTTGTTAAAACTTTCTCTAATTTTATAAATTAACTCCTACAACAATAATCAATATATTCAGCCATTGGCTTGTCTTAATTATTAAAGACCCAGAGTGTCAGACAATAGGGCGTTTTAAACCTAGGTGTGTCTTCCCCTGATTGATGTGGGCAGGAGATCATTTGGACCTTCCCTGATGGTAAAGCAATCCCTGTTGGTATGTGGGTTGGTCTTCAGGTATGGATGATCAGACATCTTTCTGACATGTAAGGAATGCTAATTGCTTTATGAGACCCATCTGCTTATAGCTCTAATAATCTCAATCAGGTTCCCCCTGTTTGTCTCCTCTACTTAGACCAAATCACCCCTAATTTTGATTAGGAAACAAGGATAGGAAGGAGATTGATGTCTCCCTGCAAGGGACTAGCTCAAGCTGGTCCTCTGTCTATGAGGTAAACAGAAGCAAGGGTCCTGCTTGGGAGTATAGGCTGGTTAATATCAGATACCCATCATCTCCATCATGCACTGCAGCCTATTCTTAATTACAAATAATCATAGTCTTGATACATTTAATTATGTTAAGTAAAAATGTTAAGTTTTATGCCTATGTTTTTTAAAAAGTGCTCAACATAGTATTTTCACCCTTTTTGTTGTTGTTTGCTTGCATTGTGTTTTCTTTCTCATTTTTCCTTTTTGATCTGATTTTTTATGCAGCATGATTTCTGTGGAAATTGGTATAAAAGAATTATACATATTTAATAAATATTGGATTACTTGTTGCTTAGGGGAGGAGGTGATGGGAAGGGAGAGAAAAGTTTAGAACACAAGATTTCATAAAGGTGAACGTTGATCGTTATCTATGTATATATTTTGAAAATAAAAAGCTTTAATTTTAAAAATAAGTGATATATTGTGTTGAAAGCTTTTTCTGTCAATTGATGTTATCATGTGCTTTTTATTATTTTGGTTTTGAAATGAACTCTTCTTGCTGTTCTGTGCTAATGCCATATTTCCTGATGTCTAGAAAAAATATGAGTGCAGACTATATCCTTTTCTATAGTCACCACACATACAGGGTTTTCCCTTCTGAATAGACTTTTATGAATGTTCAGGGTTACTCTCTGGATGAAACGTTTGTTACCTAACTACAATGATAAAAATAGTTTTCCACATGTGATGACAAGTGAGATGAGCTTTTCTGATTGAACCTTTGCTGCACTAATCACATTTCCAGCATTTCTGTCATCAGTGGATTTTATGATAGGTACGAAAACTTGATTGACATGTTAATTCTTTATTACATTTACACCAGTCACCTATCCGACTTGTGGTTAGAAAATTCCTTCATACTCTTGTCATGCCTCCATGTTAGTCAGTATCCTTTCAAAACATCCTGGATATTCTACTTGGAAAAACAGAAAAGGAGTTGTAGTGTACCAGGGTGATAGGGTCCTTCTGAGCCTTCATAATGTCCATGGTTGTCATTCAAACTTGTGCCAAGGATGAAACTGATTTGGTTTCTTTGATTTATATTCCTGCCTTTTTAAAACATTCCTACTAACCACAAAATTACTGGTTTTTCAACAATCCTCTTGTTGAACACTTAGATAACTTCCAGTTTTGTTTCATTTGTTTGTTTTAAAATGACAAGTGATGCTGCTGTGTTGAAAACTGTGAACACATAATTCATTTTATTGTTGTTTTATGTTGCTTCTAGTCATATTCTGAACAATGAAATTATTAGATCACAGATAGTTTGGTAATTTTTGCAACAAACAGCTAGATTTTTCTTCTGAAAAGATTCTATTATTTTGCAATTCTACCAGCAATGAGTGAGTGTACTTATTCACTTGATTCTATACTATAAGCAGAAAAAAAAAGATACCAAGACACCAAAAACTTGTGGGAGAAAAAAATTCAAGAAAAGAAAAAATGATGGTATGATTTAGACATAATTGCCCCAAACTTGCTCAACAAAGGAGATGCACTAGAGGTCCTAGTTTAAGGACCTCTTAGTTCTTGAGTTTGACTTCATAATAATCTTTGAGAACTGGAAAGGGATGAGACCTATGCCAGTAATATAGATCTGGGGTAAACCTTACTCAAAAGAAATTGGATAAAAAAAGGAGTGGACAAGGGAGCTTTGTATATTATTATGAAAAACTCATGTGAGGAAATGAAAGAATCAGGAGGGGGAACCAGGGTGGAGAGCATTTGGATGAAGATTAATGGGATGAGAAACAAGTGGTTTTGCCTTCAGAGTATACTACATACCACCGGAACAGAAAGAAGAAATAGAAGAAACAATCACAGGCCTTGCCCCAAAGCATGATACTGTAGACTTCAACTATCCAGGCATCTTTGGGAGTACTTTTTTAGTCAAAAGCAGAACAGCATATGACATCTTGCATTGATAATGGCCATTATATCCTTCAAAAACTGGGAGAACCAAGAGGGGATTCGATTATTTGATTCATAGCCATAGGGAATAATAATAATAACTAGTTTATAAAGTGTTTACTATCTGACAGGTTCTGTGCTAAGTTGTTATTTCATTTGATCCTCACAATAACTCTAAGAGATAGATGCTATTGTTATCCCCATTTTGCAGATGGGGAAACTGAGGGAAACATTGGTTAAATGATTTGTCCCTACGGGTCACACAGCTAATGTCTGAGGCTATATTTGAACTCAGGTCTCCCTGACTCTAGCTACAGCACTGAATTATATTACATATTATATTATATTATATTATATTATATTATATTATATTATATTATATTATATTATATTATATTATATTATATTATATTATATTATATTATATTATATTATATTGTATTGTATTGTATTGTATTGTATTGTATTATATTATATTATATTATATTATATTATATTATATTATATTATATTATATTATATTATATTATATTATATTATATATTATACTATGCTGACTAGCTCCTAGAAACTGGTCCTTAGGTAGAAATGATGAAAACTATGGTTAGAACAGGGATGAATACCATAGTTAAGGCATAAGGAGAAATAAACATTTCTCTCTTAGAGCTTCTGATAGATAACGGAAAGGAAAGATCAGTATCGACTAAAATGTTCCCTAGATTTTGAGAGAATGGATTTGAAAGGGTTCAGAGGAGAATTAGATAGATTCCCATAAACTAAAAATTGTACAGGGTATAAGGTAGAGAGGTGTGAACCCAGAAAGGCTGAGGAACTTAAGAACAAGACTCTGAAAACATCAAAGGAAAACAAAAACTTCTAAGAAGGAAAGAGTAATTGTCTTTAAGGTCAAGGTGGGTACAAAGAGAATCCATTAGCCACCTTAGATTTTTAAGAAATAGATATGAAAGATCGAAGTGAGGATAGATTAAGAGAAGACAGAAATGTAGCATTTTCTTGTAATAATAACTGTTGGGAGGGCCAGGAAATGAAGTCAGCCATAGAATCAAAGTAAAAGCAAGATGAACAACTGAGTGAAGACACCAAGGCTCTTTGAGGAGGGAAACCTGAAAGATGACGTGTCTACCAGTCATAAGAAGAAAGGATGAAGGAAATGGGGATGTTTGGTCTGGAGAAGAGACATAATGTGACATGAGAACTGTTATCAACTCCTTGAATATCTATTAAGTGGAAGAAGGCTCTGACTTGCTTGCTTGATCCCAGAGAATAGAAGTAGGTTAAATGAATGGATGTTCAAAAGAGGTAAAATTAGATTTAATGTCAGGAAGCATTAGAGTTGTCCAAAAATGGAATGAATTGCTTCAAGAAATTTTCAAGCACGATTTCAACCATGGCCACTCTATAAATGTAAGTTATTATTATTATTATTATTATTATTATTATTATTATTATTATTATTATTTCTCCCTGTTGGTGAGACTCCCTCTTGATGGTCCCTCTGGTTTTTGAAGGATGAAATGACCATTATCAAGAAAAGATATCATTATGCTCTCAACTGAAAGGTCAATTTCAGGAACATTAAAAAGAGGGGAAGGATGTGAAGGAAGGGATGGCTCAGATCTCTTTCAACTCTGAAGGGCTATGAGATCTCATCTCACTCTCTTGTTGCTTTTAATTTTCCTAATTTGATGAGGATAAGGTAGTACTGTAAAATTATTTAATTGATATCACATTGATCATTAGGAAGTTTGAGTAATTTTCAAGTGATTTTAACTGTTACATTCCATAATAATAAAGAGAAATATGATGCTTTTCAGGAATGGAAATTTTACTTTATAGAGGGATAAAGTCCTGAAGATAAGATGTTTAAATATTGAAACCTAGATTTACTCCCTCTTCTCCCCACTCCTACAAAAACCGCCAATTATTTTTAAAGGAAAAAATGATCATTATGTTTCCTCTTTTGAAATTCTCCTTTCTTAGTTTCTGCCATTTTCCATTATAAGCTGGAAACATTTCACTTGTTATTTAGGGTGAGGGGACTGGTTTGAGTAATCTGAACCTATTATTTCATTAGAATTCTCAGTATCCAGAACTCTCCCCAGTGATGCAGAATTAAAAGTTTCCTTTAATCTTTTATCTGAAGGAGTTGCCTGGGGACTTGAGCAAGTGGTTTTTCCTAGGTCCCACAGCTAGAACCTGTCAGAGAAAGGATTCAAACTCAGGTAGTCTCCCTGACTTCAATGCTGATTCCCTAATTGTCATTCCTTGTCTCTTCTCATACATTATTTTTGTAAAATTTCAACAGTTCTTTATATATTTTTGATATATAAAGAGATGTATATATGAATATATACATATATCTATGGGATATACATATGGGAACTTACTGAATTTTCATTTGCCATAAGAATTTTTCTCATCCATTACTTTGATTTTCATTATGTTTTCTTGTCAAACAGGAAAATTTCAAATACAGTCAATCAATTTCAGACACTTACTGGCTATGTAATCTTGAGCAAGTCACATAATTCCATTGCCTTCCAAAAAAAAGGAAAGAAAGAAAGAAAGAAAAAATATATAATCAACCACATCTGCCTTGTTTTTAATAATATATTTTCTTTGTTTAATAGAAAAAAGTAAATTCCTCAGTTGAGACAAACTATTATATTGTCTTCTAACTTTTTATAGTTCGCATAAAGTAGTTTAATTTTTCAATTACATGTAAAATTTTTTAACATTAATTTAAAAATTTTTGAGTTATAGTTTTTCTCCTGTCCCCTCCCTGCCTCATTAAGAAGTAATTTGATATATATGTGCAGTCATGCAAACTATATTTCCATATTAGTCATGTTGTGGAAAAAATAGACCAAAAAAGGCGGGGGGAGAAAGAAAGTTTAAAAAGTACTGATCTGCATTCAGACTCCTTCAGTTCTTTCTCTGGAGGTAAATAACATTTCTTAATCATAAGTTTTTCAGAATTGTCTCAAGTCATTGTATTGCTGAGAATAACCAAGGCGTTTTCAGTAATTTGTCATATAATATTGCTGTTACTGTGTTGAATGTTCATCTTGTTCTGATCATTTCACTTTGGACAATTTAATATGTTTTTCCAGGTTTTCTGAACCTCTCTGCTTTGATACTTGCCATTTTATGATACATTTTGAGATCTACTATGGCTAGGCTATCTTTCTTCCATTTATTTGAATTAATTCCCTTTATACTCTTGACTTTTTCTTCTTTTGGATGAATTTTTGTAATGACTTTTTTTCCAGCAATATAAAAATAATTTTGGTCATTTGATTGGTATAGTCATTGAATAAGTAAATTAACTTAAGTAGAAGTGTCATTTTTATTTTTATTGGCTCAACCTGCTTATGAGTAATCACTATTTTTTTCAATTGTTTAGATCTGACTGTTATTTATGTGAAAAGTGTTTTGTAATTGTGCTCAAAGATAGTTCCTGGTTTTTGTCTTGGCAGAGAGAATTCCCAAATATTTTGTATTTGGATAGTATGCTGAGCCTGAACTCAGGAAGATGAGTGAATCTTCCTGAGTCCAAATCTGGCCTCAGATACTTGTAGCTTTGTTAGCTGTTTGCCTCAGTTTCCTCAGCTGTAAAATGAAAATTTAAAAATCACTCCAGTATCTTTGCCAAGAAACATTCAAATGGAGTCATAAAGAGTTGGCCACAGCCTAAAAACACTTCAACAACAGCAACTAGGATTTTCTAAGTATACCATCATATCATCTGCAGAGTGATAGTTTTGTTTCTTCATTGCCTGTTCCAATTTCTTCAGATTCCTTTATTTGTCTTATTGCTGTAGTTAGCATTTCTAGTACAATACTGAATAATAATGATGGTAATGGACATCCTTGTTTCACCAATTTCCATTGCAGAATATGCTTGGTGATAGTTTTAGAGAGGCACTATTTATTTTAAGGAAAGATCCATTTATTCCTATGCTTTCAAGTGTTTTGAATAAGAATGGGTGTTGTGTTTTGTCAAAAGTTTTTTTTTTTTGGTATCTAGTAAGATATTCATATGATTTTTGTTGTTTTGTTATTGCTATGGTTAATTATGGCTGATAGTTTTCCTAATATTGAACTAACCTACATTCCTGCATCTGTGGAGTTTCTAGAGACGTCAATGGCAGTATGCCAGAAAGAAGAGCAGGATGGAAGATACATGGGAACAAATCATTGACTTGGGTCTCAGACATGTTATATAGTAGAGCACGGGTTCTCAAACTACCGCCCCATGCGGCCCACTGAGGACATTTATGGGCCTGCCGGGTTATGGCAAATGGGCTGAGGGGCGGAGACAGAGTGTGAACTTTTGTTTTTACTATAGTCCGGCCTCCAACAGTCTGAGGTACAGTGAACTGGCCCCTATTTAAAAAGTTTGAGGACCACTGTAGTAGAGCATCCAGTGGAAATCAATCAATCAATAAGCACTTATTAAGTATCTACAAGAGGCTAGGACCTTATCGTGCTAAGTTCTGGGAGTACAAGGGAAAAATCATGTTTACATGAAAGAAAACAGTGAAAGAGGTTCTGTTCTCAGGGAGCTTACATTCTAATGGGGCAGAGGTATGTTCATGGGTAAAAATAAGACTCAAAGCTTAAGAAGATGGCCCTGGGAAGGGCCAAGGGAGAGTGGGAAAGAACCCCTACAGAACATAATATTGAGCTGACTCTTGAAGGGAGCTAGAGATTCTAAGAGATCTCAGAGGTGAGGAGGAAGATCATTCCTGCAGGTGTCAATGATGGCAAGATGCCTGTAACAGGTTGGCCCTGCTAAGTGACTGAATGGGATGTGAAGCAAGGTCTGGGGCCAGCAAGGTTACAAACATGGAAAACTAGCCCAACTGGTCTACTTGCTTTTCCCATACCAACCTCATACTTTCCTTCCCCTGTATAAAAATAACAATAAAAAAAACAATGATGATAATATCTCATGTTTGCAAACAATATCTCATTTAATTCTCATAACCACCCAGGGAGGTACATGCTATTATTATCCCCATTTTAAGATTAAAGAAACTGAGGCAGACAGAAATTAAATGTCTTTAGAAATCAGGATGTCTTGACCCTAGATTTAAGTGCCAGTCCACTGCATCATCCAGCTGCCTTTTTATATTTATTCTGTTCTTTCTACTTAGAAATCTTTTTCAACTTCCTGACTCCACTGGGATAAAACTATGTGGCCAGAGAAAAGTCTCAAAACGGGTTAATTTCCTTTACTCTCTGGGTTTCTGCTGTGTAACTGCAGGATCAGATCCAAGGCCCCAAGCAGCAATGAATCAGAGATCAGATAAGAATCAGAAATCAGGAAGACATAAAAGGAGGGGAAAGGGGCATTAAACCAAATGGGACATTCAAAGTCCAGAAAACAACCAGGAATATCTGCAAGAAGTGAGGGAGCCAATCAAGGTGGGTGGTCAGATGGCTAGCAATCAGTGGGTCCACAGGAGCTGAGGGCTTGGGGGGAGAACAGGCAAGTAAAGAGACCTCTGGTCTAGTATTATGGAAGGCTGCACTGTTTCATTGACCTTCACCAAATTGGCTTGCCTGTTTGTATTCCAGAGCCAAGAATAGCTCCATGTGCACAGAGCAAAGGTTGGTATTCCTCTTGGATGAATAAGGCAAGAGGTTTGAAGACTGCTTCTTCACTCTCAGGGTTACAGGAAGGATAAAATGTCCCTTGAAAAAATGAAAAAGGGCTTCTAAGTAAAAATCTAAGAAGAAAAAAGACCTGAAGAGCCAGAGGGAAAATCTGACTTATACCAGGAGATTGGAGTGTGGAAGGAAGGCTGTGACACAGAAGAAAGGCTGTGACACGGAAGGAAGGGACAAGAACCACTAAATACTTGGAGATAAATACAGGTATGAATGTTACCTTAAAAAGGGAAGCTGGACAGAAGAGGAAACAATTCCTTACACTCTGGGAACAATGATGTGCTCCTATAGCCTCCCCTGTCTTCAGTACAGATGTAATCCACTAGGTCAGGGGAAAACCAGACAAGTAGTGGTGACTCCTGAGGGAAACCAAGTCAACTATTTTTCTCCCTGACATAAATAGTAGCGAGGTCTGCAGTCTTCCTGGGGCATTGTTCTGGTATCTGACAGAAGGCTTTCTAAATCTGATGACCCTTACTCACTTCTAGTAATTCAAGTAGAGACAAATAAGAAGAAACCCAAATGGCTTTCTAGGGATTATGAAGTCCTAGGTAAGAAACTAAAGACTTTAGGGGAATTGGTGGTACTGCTAACACAGCTGCCAAATGAATACAAGAACTTCAGAAGAAAAAAGGTTTTGAAAACGTGGCTAAGAAAATGGTGCCTGGAAAAAAAGATTTTTGGACAACACTTTAAAATTTGGGATTGATGGACTGTTGGACAAAGATGGAATATACATATTAAGAGTTGTAAAAGATTATTTTTTCTGGAGTCTTGCAAATCTGACCAAAGAAGGTTTAAACTGAAAAATAAAGATATATATATATATATATATATACATATATAGTTACATTTGTTCTGTTCTTTCTGCTTAGAAATCTTTTCTAGCTTCCTGACTCCACTAGAATAAACTATGTGACCAAAGAACTGAAAAGATATATCCATATATATTATACATAATATATATAGATATGTATATCTAAATTATATATATTTATATTATATAAAATATATTTACTATATATATTATATATGTATGTATATATATTTGTATAATTATAATAATTATATAATATGCATTATGTATAATATATTTATATTTGTTTACATATATACACACATTCTATATATATATTTCTATGTATGTGTGGGTGGGTGTATATGTATATACACATATAGGCATGTATATGTAATATACACACATTTATATTTTATGTATACATTTATATTGATATGAACACTCACATGTAGAGCAAATAAGTTTTGGCCTCAGTCTCTCAGAGCAAGGAATGTTACAATTGCCTCCGAGACGTCTAAAGGTTCTCTGAGGTACTTGGGGTTATCTCCTCTGTAATGCCATTGGCTTAATTAAGACCTTACTAGTTGAGTTCCCTATTGTTGGATACCAGTTACCAACTAGCACTCTAGTTCCATTTAGCCACTTAATATCAATTAGCTTTCCCAAAGGGATATTTACTTCAAAGTTATAGCAATAAGAAAAACATCAACATTTCCCCCTAGCATTTCAGGGTCGCAGTCTCCAGAGAGTAGCCTCATTCTTAGCATAGTTACTATATAATGCTGTTCCTTTAAGGTCCTCAATCCTAAAGGTCATTCCTAAAGGTCACTCTTTGATTCTCTGGGCACCAATGCTGCTCTGGCTGCAAAACCTGGAGACTGGGACAATGAGATGCCCAGAAGCTCACAGTCATTCTCCTGACTTTTAAAAAAGACTCACCAAATTGGTTGCTCTAATTCCTTTACCTAGAATAGAAAAAAATAATCAGAGACCCATTTCAGAGGTTCATGTAACCTTAGACGACAAGGTCCCCCTCCTTTCAGCTTTATTTCTCACTGGATGACATCAGTGAAAGAGTCCAAACACCAGAGTACAGCTGAAGAGAAAGGGACAACTAAGACCTTTTTTATGATGCCCTAGTTCTATCTTATACAACCAATTAAAAAGATTTTTTTTGATCACATTGTTAGCAAACTGGGACTGGCTACAGAACACCTATGCATGTTCCCATATCTCTCCAAGACTCTCCTTGGAAAGACTCATCACAGCTCTCCAGGAAGTAAGTTCCCGAGGGTCCTCCAGGTGGGGTTCCATCATGTGCCATCAGAGGTTCTACACATACGCTCACCCCCTTAAATGGGAGTTTAATGTTCCCTTGACCAGTACTTGAATAGGATTTCCTTTAACTACCCTGAAAGTTTTTTTTCTCTCTAACTTGTGAAGGGAGGAGCGTTCATCATGAATTACGTTTCATAACTATGTCTCTAAAGACAGAATTAGCATGAACTCGGGACCTTTTAAATCCACTACATGAGACATGAGTCTAATGTGGTGATCCCTAGGGATATATCTATATGCGTGTCTATATATGTGTGTGTGTGTGTGTGTGTGTGTGTGTGTGTGTGTGTGTCTATTTATGTGTATATATATATATATATATATATATATATATATATATAATATATATACCCAAATGTATATACAGATATATATGTGTACATATGTGCACTATGCCTATGGATAGACATTTGAAACTAGGTATTATAGAAATTGAAAACTAAAGTATATTAACAAGCATGTTTTTAAGTTCCCCTCAAATTCCCCAAAGTCAAAATCTAAGAAAAAAGCTAACAATAAAAGTCTGTGACCTTGTCTCAAAAGAATTACACACTATTAACAAGCAATATGAAAGAATGCTCCAAGTCACCAATAATAAGAGAAGAACAAATGAGAAAAACCCTGAGGTTTGGCCCTACACCCAGAAAATTGGTAAAAATGACAAAAGATGGGAGTAATCAATGTTGAAGTTGTGGAAAGAATGGCACACTGATGAATTGCTAGCACAGCTATGGATTTATTAGACCTGCTCTGAAAAGCAATTTGGAATTATGTAAATAAAGCGGCTAAAAGACCTTTTGACCCAAGGACTCTATTCTATTCGTAGGTATATATACTCCAAGGCTGGCACTGGCAAAAAAACAAAACAAAACAAAAAAAGACAGGTTTCATAGCAACCAATATATTTATAGCAGAACTTTTTGCAATAGCAAAGAATTGAAAACAAAGTAGATGCCTGTTGAGTGGGGGAATGGCTAAACAAATTGTGATACATGAATATAATAGAATTAGTACTGTGTTGTAACAAATTATGAATTCTATGAAAACAGAGATTGATGGAAACTCCTACATGAACTAATGCAGAATGAAGTAGAGCCAAGAAAACAGTAACTGGCTATCCCTCCTTTGGGGTGCTTTGTTTAATTGTACTTTGAAAATATTGCTTTTTTTCTTATTTATTTATTTTTTAACAAGTTGAAGGTTTGTGGCAACCCTGATCAAGTCTATTGGTGCTATTTTTCCAAGCATGTGCTCATATCATTTTTCTGTGTCATATTTTGATAATTCTCACAATATCCCAAACTTTTTCATTATTATTATACCTGTTACTGTGATCTGTGATTGATGATCTTACAATTACAATAATATTGTAATTGTTTTGAACCCATGAACAGAGCTGATATAAGACAGCAAACTTAATTGACAAATATTGTCTGTGCTCTGTCTGGTCTACTGACCTCATCTCTCCTCCAGTCCTTGGGTCTCCCTATTCCCTAAGACACAATGTATTAAAATTAGTCCAGTTAATAACCCCACAATGGACTCTAAGTGGTTAAGTGAAAGGAAGGATCAACCCATATGGAAAACTTCATTTTGTCTTATTTTAAGAAATTACAACAGCCACTGCTTTAGTAACCACTACCCTGTTCAATCAGCAACCACCACCATGGAGGCAAGACCAGCAAAATGAGTATGACTCACTGAAGGCCAGATGATGGTTAGCATTTTTAGCAATAAAGTATTTTTAATTAAGGTATATGCAGTGGGTTTTTAGGCATAACAATATTGCTCAGTTAATAGACTACATGTAGTATAAACATAACTTTTATATGTACTGGGAAGCCAAAAAAATTGTGACTCATTTTATTGAGATATTCGCTTTATTGGTCTAGAACTGAACCTACAGAATTTCCAAGGTATGTCTGTACACAATGTCAACAACAAGGTAAATAGAAAGAATGACCACATAACAATTGAAAATGAATGCTACAAAATTATGAAAAACAAGCTTGACTCCAAAGCATAAATATGAGATATTCTCTCCTCTCTCTCTGTCTCTCTGTCTCTGTCTCTGTCTCTCTGTCTCTGTCTCTCTCTCTCTCTCTCTCTCTCTCTCTCTCTCTCTCTCTCCTCTCTGTCCTCTGTCTCTGTCTCTCTCTCTGTCTCTCTCTGTGTCTCTCTCTGTCTCTCTGTCTCTCTCTCCTTCTCTCTTTCTCTCTCTCTCTGTCTCTCTCTCCTTCTCTCTCTCTCTCTCTCTCTCTCTCTCTCTCTCTCTCTCTCTCTCTCTCTCTCTCTCTGTCTCTCTCTCTCTCTTTCTCTCTCTCTCTCTCTCTTTCCCTCCCTCTCCTCCTCTATGTGTGTCTCTCTGTTCTCTCTCTCTGTTTCTCTCTCCCTCTGTCTCCTTTCTTCCCTCCCTCCCTCTCCCCTGTCTCTCTCCTTTCTTTCTTTTTACTGTCTCTGTCTTTCTCTTTCTCTCTGCCTGTCTCTTTCTGTATCTGTCTCTGTTTTTCTGTCTCCCTCTCTCTGCCTCTCTCTTACACACATACCCCCATACACTTTGCTTTGCAGAACCTGAAATTCTGTAGACGTGGAACATTGCATATAATGTTATTGATTGGTTTTGCTGATTGTTTTTTCTTTTTTCTTAAAAAAAAAAAAGGACTTTGTTATAAGGAATTGGCTCTCAGGTAAGGATGGGGTGAAGGGAATAAAAACAATTTATGTCAATAAAAAATACATTTTAAAAATTCTGACCTCAATTGTCTATGCTTTTAAAGTCAAAGAATGGGATTAAGGTGGTGGGGGGGGTTTGGAAGTCAATAAGGGCATACATCTGTTTGTGGCTGCCAATCAGAGAACTGTCAGCAAATTCTCCCTTCACTGATTTTTATGAAAAGCAAAACAATTCCAAAAAAACCTATTCTTTTAAAAAAGAAGCAAAGGAGAACCCACTTGAAGAGAATGCCCAGTAATTCACTAACAAACATTTTTAAAAAGAATTATCTGGAGAAGATAAACCAGGGCAGATAATTGATAATGAAAGTGAAAGTGAGGCACAAACTTGGAAGACGTGTCAAAAAATGCTAAAGCTTAGAGTGAGCCAAGGTGAGTGAAAAAATGAAAGGGCTTTGTAAAAGCTCCATTTTGGGAAAGACAGGGATCAAAGTAAGGATAGAAACACTGTTCAGGATGAAAAGGACAATGATAATGGTTGAAGAGAAGTTAGAACTACTCAAATCTTTTCCTGTTTCCTTTTTTCCTGTGACAAAGAGAATGATCTTTGGACTGGAATTGACTGAATAATAACGACCAACAGGGAGATTAGATTGGAAGAGTTTATCTGGTAGCACTCAATGAATTCAAGCTACTAGGTCCAAAATACCTACAACTTAAGGCGTTTAAATGAGTTGTAAATACAATGGCCAAGTCATCCTCAGCTTTCCTTGAAAACTCATGGAACTATTGACATTTTTATTCATAGAATTATGGATTTAAAGATGTGAGGGATTGTGGAGTCCATCCCCTTGATTTTACAGATGAGGAAACTGAGACATGGAAAATTTAAGTTCTTATCAAGTGTCACACATTTACTAAGTGTGGGAAAGGGAATTGGAACTGAGACCTTCATAATCCCAAGGCCAAAGCCCTATCCATGATGCTATGCTGCTTCTCAAATTGTTTTAAGTTTCAATATTTCAGGTCCTCTTGACTCCAGGACTGATGCTCTATCCACTGCGCCATCTAGCTACCCCAAGTTCGAATATTTCAATACTATTTGTCACAGTATTAGAAATTCTAGCTATTATAATAAAAAATGAAAATATTAGCAAGATTAGTATTGGAAATAAAGAGTTAAATATATGATTATTCGCAGATGACATGATGGCATATCTAGAAAATCCAACACTTCCACCAAAAAAAAAGTTAATGAGGGCAATAAATAGTTTGGCAACATCTTGGAATATTAGATTAACCTATAAAAATTTGCATTCTTATTAGGAATAAAGATGAAGAAAACATAATAAAAAAGAAGCCCCATTTCATTTATAAGAATAAAAATCATCTAATATTTGGCAATTAGTCTGCCTAGGAAAGCCCAAGACATGTATATGGAAAGACATAAAACTATAATTACCAAAATAAAAGAGAACTCAAACAACTGGAGTAACATTCAATGTTTATAAATAGATCAAAATCACAGAGTAAAAATAATATTATTCCCCAAATTGATTTATATATTTAACATAATTCCAATCAAAAGACCAAGAGATTTTTTAAATGGAATTAGAAAAAGTCATTGTAAATACATCTCCTGCCCTCATACTAGGGGGCTTTGATATACATATTGATGCTCTCCTAACTTCTGACTCAATTCTCTCCAACTACTAATATTTCTACTGATCTTCAGACATAAAGACAAAGGATTATCCTTTTTATCTTGTCATCCGTCATCCATAAATCTGTTTTCATATTCATGAACTACTAAATTACTTTCATTTTTTTTATTCTGAAGTTAAAAACACTAAATGAAATGAGCATTTTCTTATGTGTTGTGGAACAGAAGAAAGGAATTATACATGAAACTGTGAATTCCTGTTATGTTGATCTTGATTTTCTTTTTTCAGTATGTAATGAATTCAGAGCATAACTTTCAAAGCTGTCCTGCTTTTATGTGATCCCCTTTGGCTGTTTTTCTGTGCTCTTCTTATTCTTCTGTTGTTTTTTGGCAAACCTTTCCCGAGTCTCCTCCCTTCATCTTTTTTCACACCCCACTGCCCATTGCCCACTGAAAAGAAAAAATAGGAAAACACAACCTTCTTAACAAATATGCATAGTCAAGTAAAAGAAATTCCCTCCTTAGCCCTATTTGAAAAAAAATCTGTTTCATACGTCATCTTAAGTCCATCATCTTTGTTAGAAGGTAGGTAGTATACTTCACTGGTCTTGAATAATGCTTGGTGATCAAAGTTCTTATGTTTTTCCAACTTGGTTATCTTTATGTTGTCATTGCTATCTTATATTTTCCTGTCTCTGCCCATTTTATTTTGCATTGGATCATATATATCTTCCCAGGTTTCTCCAAAAATATCTTTGTTCATTTCTTATAGTGCAATAATATTCCATTATATTCATACAGCATAATTTACTCAGCTACTTCCTAATGGATGGATGATTTCCAAATCTTTACCACTACAAAACATTTGCATAAATATTTTAGTACATATAGATCTTTTCTTTTTATTTTTGATCTCTTTAGGGTATGAGCTTAGTAGTGTTATTGCTAGGTCAAAAGATATAAATAGTCTAATGACTTTTTGAATATAGCTCCAAATTGCTTTCTAGAATGACTTTACCAATTCACAAATCCACCAATAGCACATTAGTGCTTCTGTTTTCCCATAGGCCCTCCAGCATTTGTTATTTTCCTTTATTTCCATCTTTGTCAACATGATGGGTATGGGGTAGAAACTCATACTTACTTTTACTTTAATTTCTGTAATAGTGATATGGAATGTCTTTTCATATGGCTGACTATAGCTCACATATTGAAAATTGTTCATGTATTATTTGGGGACCATTTATTAATTGGGGAATGGGCTTTTTTTTATAAATTAGTCTTATATATTTTGGAAATTAGACCCTTATCAGAGAAACCTGATGTTTTCTTGATTAACTTCATTCATTCTCATTTTAACTACATTTGCCAAGTAGTATAACTTTTTAAAAATTTATATAACCAAAAAAAGTTTTAAAACTGTTATAGTTCTTTATGTATTGAAATTGATAAATTTAAATTAAAATAATTACTAAGAAAATATATTTGTATGTATTTATATTTAATGCTTCTAATAAAACATTTACATTTTTATCAAGGAAAACTCAAAGAGAAGGGGGAAAGGTGTTAAAGAACTAAAGAAGGACACATCCAGATTTTCAAAAAAAGAGTTAATGGGGGGGAGCTAGGTGGTGCAGTGGATAGAGCACCAGCCCTGAATTCAGGAGGACCCGAGTTCAAATCTGGTCTCAGACACTTAACACTTCCTAGATGTGCGACCCTGGGCAAGTCACTTACCCCAGCCTGGGGTGTGGGGGGGAAAGAGTTAATGGTCAGGCTCATAGACTAATGATCTTGACTATAATTCCTGGCAAAATTAAACCCTCTCATAAATATATATATATACATATATATATATATATATATATATATACACATACATGTGTATGTATGTCGGCTTATGCGTGTATACACACATATATGCATGTGTATTTGAAAGCAATCAGATTTAAGTGACTTGTCCAGGGTCACATAACTAGTAAGTCTCCAAGGCCAGATTTGAACTCAGGTTCTCCTGACTCCAGGATCGATGCTCTACCACCTAGCTTCCCCTAGAGAGTATACTTTTAAAGAGATATGTAAGGAAGTGTTAGTTGAAGAGAGCTTCCAAGTTTACTTTGGAGGACCACATTTTCCATAAATTTGTGTGTGAGTTCAGCAGTTTAAACCCAACTTAAAGGGATCATAGGAATTAATAAATAGGGCTAGAAGAAACTTATAGGAATACTATTGGAGTCTTCAAGACACAAGAGAATAGCCACTCTCCTGAAAAGATTCTTGGGGTGCAAGAAGGGAAGCTAGAAAGCTGATAATGTGAGAAGGAAATTTACCCTGAAGAAAACCAGTGAATGAGAGAGATAGAGATAGAAAAATTGAGCTCTTATGTTTGGAGCCTTGGTACCCAAGGGCATCCTAGATGCTGCTTTGAGATTGAGAGACAGACAATTAAGCAGAGACTGTTTGTGGACATTACTCTCTAGCGAACTAACACCCATCCATGAATTTAGCTGAACAATTTTCCTTCTGCCAAGGGATTAGGACACTTGGGAATTGATGGGATTCTGACTCATTGGCTACCTTGGGGAGTGCTGGGAGGCAGCAACTGTCTGAGAATACTAATTATATGATTCATTTCCTTTGTTATTTACTTTGCTTGAGGTTTTCTGTTTCGAGTAAACATTTTGTTGGATTTATGTGCCTTGAGTATGGCTACAATGACCACTGAATACTTCAGAAATATTGAACATGAAAACATGAAAACATGAAGACACTGAGCATAAGAAATAGTAAATGATCCCAGAGTCATGGTTAGCTTGGGTTATAGATGGTTTGTGAACATTTAGAAGGAGAAATGTTGATTACTAAGAGTTTCTGCATTCATCAAAAACAAGTTGTGCCAGACTAGCCTCATTTTCCATTTTTGAAAGGAATGCTAAACAGATAGGTTGAGGAATGAAGTAGACACAGCCTACCTAGACAAAGGTTTCTTTGCTATTTTTGCACACAAGATAGAGATAAGTGGAATAGATGTTGATATAGGTCAGATCATATCTGGAGAATTCTGTAGTCTAAGCTTGAGATTTTCATTGCCTATGAGAATGTAAGCAAATCGAGCACCTTCCAGAAGAGGATGACCAAGATCGTAAGAAGACTAGAAGCATGACATAAAAAGAACAATAGAAGACAAAGGTCTTCCATTCCTATGCTTTGTAGTTGATAATATATTTTAAAGTGTTTTACTTTTGAGGAAGTCTGTTATGTATCATTTGAAATAATCATATGATTTTTGTTTCTTTGTTGTATATGTGACTGATTGTGCCAATTGCCTTCTTTTACTAGGAACTGATTTTTTCTAGTATGAATCCAACTTTGCTATAGTGAATTTATACTTCTCTAGTCTTCTTACAAGAATTTTGGTTGAAATTTTTTTGCATCAGTATTCCTTAGGGAATTGATCTATAGTCTCTTTTTCTGCTTTATTTCTTCCTGGTTTGGATATCTGGGTCATTCCTATATCCTCTAGGCCACACACACATACACATTCTTTAATTTTAGGACATGAGCACATAAGGGATCTCATTACTGAATGTGATGGTCACAAAATTATGATTTATTATAAGTCAATATTTTATTTGTTTACCCATTTTGCATATTTACATATCAGGCAAAAAGGAGTCATAAGTAGAAAAACCTTAAGAAGCCCTGCTCTAGAACCCTGTGTTCCAGAACCCTAAGAATCTTCAGAATTTAGAAATTTTCAATTATAGAATCCAAGAATGTTAACATTACAGGAGACACTATCCTGGTGAATTAATAATTGAGAAAACTGAGGCTCAAATGTGGGAAAAGCCTTAAAGTTACAGTTTCCTTGGATTCTGTTGGAGAATCTGGCATTTTGTGGAGAAATGGAGTGAGGTTTAAGATAAGGGATTGATGTAAGAATAGATGTGACCATGGTGTAAATTTGTGTGAGGATACAATTTATTGATCTGGTTCCATTCTTTTCCTTTGTCCTTAAATTACTCTTCTACGTTTGGTCCCTAATGGTGCATTTATTCTTAGGTACAAGTGGCCAAACCAGAAACTGGATAGTACAAGTGTGGAGAATCTATTATACTGTTATCTAGATCCAGAATAATATAAGGGGGAGGGAAAGAAATGTTCTTATATCCTTCATCACCCAAATAAATGTCAGATTCTTAATGGCAGGCAAGGTTGCATTTTTCTGTTTGCAGCCCCAGCATCTAGCTTAGTACCTGATACATAATAAGCACTTTAATAAATAATTGTTGATTTACAGCTGACTGGTCCCCAACCTTACTACCCTGAAATGGATTTATATCCTTAGGAGTACTTGAAATACTAACATGGGATAGTGGAAAAAGTGGAAAGAATCAAGAAGACCTGAGTTCAAATACTCTTCTCAGACTTTGCTAGCAACTGAGCAAGTCATTTGATCTCTCTTAACTTCAGTTTCCTTGTCTGTAAAATGAGAATAATCATAGCACCTACCTCACTGGGCGATTGTGTAGATCCAAATGACTTAAAACATGTAAAACATTTTGCAAACTTTAAAGCCTAATGTCAGTTAATATTATTATTATTATGTGGCAAATGTCTGTCACCATTTGCATTTAGTTTCTGTCTGGACCAATAGAATCAAAGACTTTACAATCAAAAGGAATCTTTTAGAAAATAATTAATGTAGTTAAAATTAAGAAACACCAAAGAGAAGGGATATTTGCATAAGCATAATAGAAGAGGAAAAAAGAGGCTTGCACATGATGTTACAGGTTTCTTTTATGTATAGCCTGCTTTAAAAAAAAAAAAAACATACAATAAATTCAACCTGCATCTTGCAAAGAATTGACCTCTTAAAGGGCTTTTCACCCACCAATACAAGACCAGCTTCTGCTCAAACAGTTCCAGGGACAGAGAACTCACAAACTCATGGAGCAGCCCCAGAGCATTCTGGGACAGCTGCAATCACTAAGAAATTTTTGCACAGATTGAACTGAAACTTGACTCTATATAGTCTGCTCATTGGTCCTAGCTAGTTCTGTCTCCTGGGGCCAAAGAAAACAAATCTAATCCCCTTTTAGCCTGATATTTAAGGATGGTGAGCCTATGGCCTCCTTCTCCCTCCCCCAACTCTTTCTGGAACTAAATAAGCACATCGTTGTTTTTTTTTTTTTTTTTTGCTTTGGTATCATATATTTTCCCCTTTTATATTCCTGATTCTTTGATATTTGAGTGAGAAACTGCTTTTGAGCGGAGGTTTTAATTAAATTTTTAAAATTCTGGATTTAATGAACTTTCAAAAACCAAATGACTTTCCATATAAAAAGTAGACAGGGTAAAAAGAGGATTATATGTAAAATCCTAAATCTCTGTTGAACTGTTTACTTTAGAAAGTAATAGGGGAACTCATAATAAGCCCCAGGGAGTCTTTATTCCAATTCCTACTCACACAGAGTTGGTCCCCCAAGTAATACATCATCACTTATTCACCATTCCCCAACTGATGAGCATCATTCAGTTTCCAGTTCTTTGCCACTACAAAAAAGGGTCTCTGCAAACATTTTTGCACATGTGGGTCCTTTTTCCTTTTTTATGATTCCTTTGGGATACAGATCCAATAGAGACATTGATGGATCAAAGAGTATGCACAGTTTGAAAGCCCTTTGGACATGTTCCAAATTGCTCTCCAGAATGGTTGTATCAGTTCACAATTCTACCAACAATGTATTGATATCTCCAGTTTTACAGCATCCTCTCCAACATTTATAATTTTCTTTTCCTGTCATCTTATCCAATCTGAGAGGTGTGAAGGGATAACTCAGAGTTGTCTTAACTTGCACTTCTCTAATTAATAGTGATTTAGAGCATTTTTTCATATGACCAGAAATGATTTTAATTTTTTCATATGAAAATTGTCTGTTCATATCCTTTGACCCTTTAGAGATATTATAAAACATTCACTCTTACTAAGTTCACTCCTGAATTTCCATTGCTCTAGCATGTCTTCCATTGACAGTACTGGGTCAAATAAGTCACTTGGGGTTTTGAGCCTAATCAGGCTTGGGTATCTAAAGTCCTATCGTGGATTCCCAACAATGGATTTCTAGTGGCTTGCTTATCTGCCAATATCTCAAAGCTTACAAGGTTATAGTCTAATTCATTCTATCTACAATACTTTTTCACCTAAGGCAGGACTAAATAGACTTTATAGGAATGGAAGCCCTAACAAGGTTATATACTGATGACTTCATGATGTCCCAGTTGGGGATCGTAGGTCATTGGACATAGCTTCGTGCTGGTTCTAGAGGAAAGAGAGAACCCAAGGCTCCTTCTTTTCCATTTCTTTTCCCCTTCCTCCTGGATTCCCATAGCAATTTGTCCTCCTTTCTGGACTCCAGGAAAGCGAAAAGAGAGCCAAATTGCCTCCTTGGGAATCTTTTGTATGCCCTCTCTCTTAGCAGCCAAACAAAATTACATTTCTTTACTACTTGGTTAATGGATTAGAAAGTGTCAAACCTGCAAATGCTCTCTTGGAGGGTAGGGCCTCCATGATTCATCATCACATAATTCCAGAAGCAGCTATCCAAAACACCCTACACTGGTAGGCAAAACACAACTTGCACATGCTCTGAGGATGAGGCTCCTATTGGCCAATCTTCCATTAAAATATATAATAAATTCAATTTTTTTATTTTTAAAGCTGTCCCATTTTCAATGTTTCCTTCTGAAATTTCATCTATTTTCTCTATATTAAAACACATAACCTTCTTTTCTTCATTTTTTGACAGTGCTTTTGAGTAATCCAGATTCCCAAAATCTCCCTCTTCCTCACCTTTTAGTGCAAAGATTCTATAATTTCCAAAAGTTTGAAAGCCCAGAATGAAGGGGCAAGATGGGATAGGGAGAGATCCCAAGTCATTAGCTCAGAATATCTATAATGTCAAAAAGGTTTATTTGTTTGTTTTTTGAAAAGTATAGTTGATAGGATAAAGGAGCTCTACTCCCTATTTTTGTCTGGTTAGGAATACTATGGTTTAAAGGAGACAGAGAATGTTCATAGAAAGCAAGTCCATTCAACAATGAGATGATTCAAATCAGTTCCAATTGTTCAGTGATGAAGAGAGCCATCTACCAGAGGGAGGACTGTGGGAACTAAGTGTGGACTAAAACATAGCATTTTCACTCTCTCTGTTGTTTGCTTGCATTTTGTTTTCTTTATCAGGTTGTATTCCCTTCTTGATCAGATTTTTCTTATGCAGCGAGATAATTGTATAAATATGTATACATATATTGGATTTAACATGTACTTTAACATATTTAACATGTATTGGGCTACCTGCCATCTAGGGGAGGGAATAGGGGGAAGAAGGAGATTATTTAGAATAGAAGGTTTTGCAAGGGTCAGTGCTAAAAAATCACCTATGCATAAGCTTTGTGAATAAAAAGCTTTAATAAAATTTTTTAAAAAGAAAGTCTATTATTCACTTTTCCTAGCAGTCTGATCATTCAGCCAGTATTTTTCAGTCCCTAATCCTCTATCAGAGAGCCAGTCAACATTTTTAAGTGGCTATTATGTGTCAGGCATTGAGGCTGGAGCTGCAAAGAAAGGCAAAAACACAGTCCTAACCCTCAAGGAGCTAATGGGGAAGACAATATGCAAGGGGCTATATGCAAACAATATTTTTATCCTAGATAAAAAAGATTCCATCATTAAGCAAAATCATGAAAAGGCTGGGAATTGGGAATTCTTTATGAAAAGATTCAGTGAGGATGAGGGGCTAACCTGACACGATAGGAATGATCATAAGCTATAAAGAAATATGGTTTAGATGAAAGAATTTATCAATTTGGAAAGGTTGGTGACAAATCAACAAGTATCCAGAGCAGGATAATCAGGGGGCCAAAGGGCAAATGTGGATTGGTTGATGGGTCTAGGGATGTTTCTTGTGGAGAAGAGAAGACTTGGTGGGGCTGGGGTGGTGGGAGACATAAAAACTTTCTTGTAGAACAACTATTAAACTCTCTACTTGGACGCAGGAAGAAGAACTAAAAACAACAAGCACAATTTGCAAAAATGTCAATTTGGGTTGAAGATCAGGAAAAACTTCATAATTAAAGGGATTCAAAAGTGGCCTGAGCCTCCTTAGACATGCATTGTCACTGGAGGTCTTTCAGCAAAGACTGGATGGACCACTTATTGTGTATGGTGTAGCAGGGATTCTTGCTCAGAAGTGGGCTAGACCAGATGGTCTCTGAGCTCCCTTTGAATTCTAACAGTCTGTATCTGGAATGAAAAGGTCCTTAACTCTCCTGTGAAACAGCTTATAAAAAGAAGTAGAACATTTTCATTTCTTCTTGGTTATTCTGATAACCACAGTCCTGCCAATTCTTTCTTCCAAGGATCCTTTCCATCATACTATTTTTTCATTTACCTAGACCAGATTCCCTTATCCTTTTTGTCATTTGGCCATTGACTTTTTATTTTTAAAATTTAGCATTATGTTTTCTCAAATATATACAAAGATAGTTTTTAATATTCACCCTTGCAAAGCCTCGTTTTCCAAATTTTTCTCCGCCCTCCTTCCCTACTGTCCCATCCCCAAGACAGAAAGCAATCTAATATACATTAAACATGTGCAGTTCTTCTAAACAAATTCTATATTTGTCATGCTGCATAAGAAAAATCAAGATCCCTTATCTTATAACTGGATTATTTCAATAGTCTCTAAAATCTCAGATTTGAAGGGGACCTCAGAGGCATTTTAATAATCCATCTTTTCCTTAATTTCATCTATAATATCCTGGAGAACAATAATTGGTCATCTATCTCCCAGGGTTATTATGAGGATCAAATGAGATAATATTTGTACAACACTTGACACAGCACTTGGAACAAAATAGATGCTTAATAAATCCTTGTTCCTCCCCATCCACCCCCACTCCCTAAAAAAGATCTCCAGTGTCAGGGAAAGTGATATCTCTTGAGACAGCACATATCTCTTGTGCTCCATCCTTAAAATTGAGAAGTGTTACCACATATTGCGTAGAAATCTGCCTCTCAGTTCAATAAGCATCCATTGCTCCTTGTTTTGTACTCTGGGGCCAAGCAAAAATTGAAACCCTCTTCTTTATCACAGTCCTTCAAATCCTTTGACATAGCCATTATGACTCTACCAAGTCTTCCCTTACCCAGATCAAAAACATCCAGTTCCTTTTGCCAATCTGATCATCCTTGTCAGGGTTATTAATGCTTTTAAAAGCTTTTAAAGCTTTTAAAAATAGGGTACCTAAAATTGACCATAAATTTCCAGATATGATTTAACCAAGACAAAACACATTAAAATTCTCCATTCTCTTGTGCTGGATGCCATGATTTTATTAAAGCTGAATGACTGTATCAGGTTTCTGGGAAACCAGGTCATTACTGATGGTTCATATTGAGCTTGAAATTCACTCTGACTCCCAGATCTTTTTTGCTTCTCCCTGTCTGTATTTGTAAGGTTGATTGGACTCAATTCAACTTTATCTTTTGGGATTCTTATTCTAGCATCTAAAGAGTTCTACATTTCTTCCTACTGTGTCACCTGTATGTTTACTGCTATCTTTGCCTTTAGGATATTAAACAAAGAGGATCAAGAATAAATTTTTATGAAATTCCATTATAGGCAAACTATCTTCTTCCACCCCCCCCCCCAGATTAACATCAGTCTATTTTTTTTACTACTCTTAGAGATTTGTACATTTGACCAATATTATCATTCAGTCATTATGTTTACAAAGATACAAGACAAATGGAAGAATTAACAGAAAGCCCCAATCTGTTAATCTGGTGTATTCAAAGGATATATATATATATATTAAACCCTCCATATGGGAACTGCCTCCAGTAATGCAGATCTTGACCCATCTATGACGTTAGCAGATAAGAGCAGGGGAGTTGCCTGCAACACAGAGAAATTAAACGACTTATCTGGAGTCAAGCAGTTAGTAATAGGCAAAGGACAGCATCTGAAACCAGATGTTTCTAACTCCATGTCAAGCACTCTATCTTCTACAAAATGCCGCCTTATCTGATTTTTCATATACATCATGACAAATATTAAAAATATGTTTAAAAAGATTGTATGTATTTAACCTATATCAGATTTCTTGCTGTCTTGGGTAAGGGTAGGTAAGGGAGAAAGGGAGAAAATTTTGGAACACAAAATCTTACAAAAATGAATGTTGGAAACTATATGTGTATTTGGAAAAATAAAATGCTGTCATTTTCTTTCTTTTTTGATCTGATTTTTCTTGTGCAGGAATTGTATAAATATGTTTACACATATTGGATTTAACATATATTTTAACATGTATAACATATATTGGATTGCTTGCCCTATAGGGGAGGGGGGGAAAGGAAGGGAAAATCTGAAACACAAGACTACGCAAGGATCAATGTTGAAAAATTATCCATACATATGTTTTGAAAATAAAAAGCTTTAAAAATAAAAAAGCTATAAAAATATGTGCTCCTCTAGATGTTTTATTGACAACTGCCAGTTTGCATTATACTCAAAATAATTACAGAATCTGTAATGGTTCTGGATGAACCATTTAACCATTCGATTTCACCTCGACATTCACCATCCATTCAAGGAAGACTAAGTGGACGAAGAATGCCTTTTGTCCAGACATAGTTAGATGGGCTTGTCTGTATCTAGAGCTTGTCTATCAGTAGGTGGATGGATGGATGAATAGATATTTGAGTGAATGGATAGATGGATATTTAAATAGAGAGTTAGACAGATAGACTGACAGACAATCTCTATGAATGAGATGGGTACAGAATTTAACAGGAGGAAATTGGGCTAGATTGACACTGGGAAACTAAAGGTCTTTTAATGACTTCCAACTTTCCACAAAAACAAAGGTCTGTCTTTTTCATAGCAATATGCTCCCAGTGTTGTCTGGCTGCAAATCATGGAACCCAACAGTCGGAAAAAGTCAAAATGAGCAACCCTCAAAGGGTGATGAGGAAGAATGTGGTTGAAGTGAACAGCTGGGACTCCCAGTGAGTAAAAAGCTCCAGAAAAGAAGCGGGGTAAAGTTTGCCGTCAGAGAAAGGCCTTGCTGATCGTGGGGCCAGAGTAAGAGATGGCCCGCCAGAGGACAACATTGTATCTGCTGAGGTCATAAACTCAAAGGAAGCCGTGGTTCAGGTGCAGTAAGAAGGACTGGGGAGTTGTGTGTATCATCAGAAGGAAAATTGATGTAGATAAGATCACCAATCCCCCTGAGTACTAATTATACTAAGTATTTGATGAATGAACAGGTCAGGGGAAACTAGGTTACTAAGTAACTATGACTACTTCTTCCGCTCCGCACGAGAAGCCCCCCGAAAGGCTTTGGAGAGTCAGTGCACGTACTCCTGACATTCCCCGCAAACGCACCCAGGTGAGTTGCCATGAACCTCTTTTCCTAAGCCAGTCTCTATAAGGTGCTTTGAGATCACAGACGGAAAAGGGAAGGCTCCGGAGCTTACTCTCCAGCTGCGCCGGAGCCTGGGTTTCCGCTTCTTCACCGGGGCCGGTCTGGTTGCGTGCTGCGCAATCGGAGCCCTGGACTTGGAGGGAAAAGGCCTACTTTCAGCTCCTGATTGTGTGACCTTTCAGGGCCTCAGTTTCCCCAATTGTAGAATGGGGGGCCGGGCCTGGGCAGCATCCCTAATCACCACACCGAAGGCTGCAGCCTTTCGGAACAGGGGGCGCTCTGTGCTAAGAACATCTGGGCAAGGGGCAAGGGGCCAGAGGATCTCCCTCTAAAGACCGCGACGCCTGACTGCCGTTTGAGTCAGCTCGGCGAAGAGGCTGGCAGGAAGGGCGCGCGAATCCAGAGTCCCGGGTTCGAATCCCGCTTCTACGGCTAACGTCAGCTTGGGCTCTGGACAGTTCCTCCCTCAGCCGAGCCTGCTGTCAAGCGCTCCTTGGGGGTCCTTGGAGGCTTCGCGGGGCTCTGACTGGCAGGAGCCAGCGTGGGGCTGGCCGGCGCTCGGAGCAGCTGCCTCTAATGGTCCCTCCCCCGCCGGGGCGGAGCTCGGCTCTCCAGGCTCCGCCCGGGACGGACCAGCCGGCCGCCGCCGTCCCCGCTCCCCCAGCGCCTCCTGTTCCGGGTTGGGCAGCTCCCCTGGGTCCCGAGCGCAGCCGGAGGGAGCCGGGGCCGCGGAGCCGGCCGCTGGGAAGAAGCCGGGGCCGGGGCTGCAGCTGCGCCTGGGCGCGCCGCGTCCTCCCGCGTGCCCTCCTCCGAGCCTTGCCCGAGCGGGCGGGTGCCCCGGAGGGTCCCGGCGGAGCGGGGACGGCCGGCATCCCGGGCGCCCTGCAGCCATGGCGTGCAGCCTGAAGGACGAGCTGCTGTGCTCCATCTGCCTGAGCATCTACCAGGACCCGGTGAGCCTGGGCTGCGAGCACTACTTCTGCCGCCGCTGCATCACCGAGCACTGGGTGCGGCAGGAGGCCCAGGGCGCCCGCGACTGCCCCGAGTGCCGGCGCACGTTCCCCGAGCCGGCGCTGGCGCCCAGCCTCAAGCTGGCCAACATCGTGGAGCGCTACAGCGCCTTCCCGCTGGACGCCATCCTGAGCGCCCGGCGCGCCGCGCTGCCCTGCCAGGCCCACGAGAAGGTGAAGCTCTTCTGCCTCACCGACCGCGCGCTCGTCTGCTTCTTCTGCGACGAGCCGGCCCTGCACGAGCAGCACCAGGTCACCGGCATCGACGACGCCTTCGAGGAGCTGCAGGTGCGCGGGGGAGGGCCGGGCGCTGGGGAAAGCCGCCGGGCGAGGGGGCCCTTCCTTTCACACGCGGGGAAACTGAGGCTCCGCGGGCACGTCCGACCAAGGTCACCGGGTGCTAGGGGAGCAGGAGGCGCGGCGTCCGCGGACTGAGAGCAAGCGGGCCACCCGCTCACTTTACAGAGAGGGAAACTGAGGCTCAGAACAGGGGAGGGATCTGCCCAAGTTGCTTAGCCCGGGACTGAGGTGGGTGTGCCTGTGAGCGATGGACAAGGACCCGAGGCTGCGGGTGAGATGGGAGGATGTAGAGCTGGAAGCGATTTTGACATTTAAACCAGTCACGCCCCCTTCCATACCATCCCCCCCTTTTATAGATAGAAAGACTGAGGCCAGAGAGAAGTGACTTGGTCCGCTTGGTCAAGATCACGTGAAGGTTGTGAGGAGCAGAACAGCCAGAGATTCTGGGAGCCCCAAAGTCAGGGTCCCTTCCACTAGCACCAGACTGCTTCCTTTCCGGGCCTTTTACCCCTCCTTTACCCTCCACCCCATCTGGCAGCCTTTCAGCTCTCCTCTGACTGACCCCGGCCCTTTGCACTTAACACCAGACTGTCTCCCATCTGAGGCTCCTGCCCCTCCCCCCATCTGGCACCTGCCTTAGCCCCAAGGGTGGCAGAGCCCGGGGCAGGAGCTTCCTACCCTGCCAGACTGCAGTTCCTAACCCAGGGGCATGGCAGTGGTCCAGGCCTGTGTGACCTGAGCCCCTTTCCCATTCCTTTCTTCTGCCTGAGGGGACCCTGAGCCAAAGCTGTCTGTCACGGGATGTCACCAGGCCGGCTTCCCACAGAAGGGATGAGTGACCAGGCAGAGGGACAGTAGCCTGAATACATGATGCCATCTTTGGGCTCATACCTTTGGCCCCCAGTGCCAGGAGGCAGTGCTCCATCCTTACGGACTGCACAGTCCGGTAACAAGAGAGAATAAAGCCCCATATGTGTTCGGTGGGCGCCAGGCCTGCACTCACAGAATACTAGCACTGAAAGCCAAGAGAGGTCTTCCATTCCAACCTACCCATTTTACTGATAAAGAAACTGATGTCTGGAGCAATAAAGGAGCCTGCCGAAAATTACCCAGGGACTTAGTGGCAGCCCCAGGACTAGAACTGGCTCTCCTGGTCTCCGTCCTGTGACACCGATACTGTCCCACTCAATGCTGAATCTCCAGCTGAGCGACCCTGGGCCAAAGGAAATGGAACCTCATTCCTCTCCCCTTCCCGGGAATATGAGTCATCTAAAGTCAATATGTCCACACTGACAAGATGGTTCATTCAAAGAGAGATAACACTTAGAGAGGCAGTATGGTGCAAGTGTTTTACTTGGTGTATTTACGATGTAGTAAGGGATGCAAAACATTTTGCAAACCTTAAAGAACCCTATGAATATTGCATTAATAATTATTGTCCTGGTTATTTTAAAATCTCCAAAAGATTTTACATCCCATTTTCTTGTTTGAGCTTCACAGCTACCCTTTGAGGTAAATCCTCTGGGTTTTATTTTCCCCGTTTACCGATTTCCAGAAGCCCAGGAAAATTCAGACTTGTCTGTGTTTATACCCCTGAAAGTGTCATTGGTGGGATTTGAATCCAGACCATCTCAACTTCAAATCCAAGACTTGCTTCTCACAAAATATTAGATAAATAGTTATGCTTCAAAAATGTGAATATATAGCCATTTCTCCTTATTGTGCAGTGCCTGGCAGTAAGCATTTAAAAAAAAATTAAGTTTGATTTTGTTCTCAGTACCAAATTCTACCCCCTTCCTAAATACTTGTTGACGGATGCACCCAATTTCTATGATCTCTTCCTCCTTCATCCCAAGGATATTCCATACCCTATGTTCCAACCAGGGACCGATGATAGGACGGACCCTCAGAGTCTCGTGTGGCTAAATGCATTGGAGGAAATGCTGGTATAAAGTGATCTATGCCCCCTTCTGGGACAGGGGGTACGGGTGAGGGAAATGTAAGCAAAATGGCATCAGCACATCCCCATGGATGTTTTTAATGAGACTTCCTTGAGATTTGGGAGAGAATTGAAGCTGTCCTGGGCCTCTGGGTGCTTGATCTCCCAGCCTGACTGACACCCCAATTAGCCCTTTCTTCTCCAGATAAGCTGCCCTGCCCTCCCTCCCTTGCCTGGCGCCTCCAAAGCACCTGGCTTGGCCAAGAGGTGGTGGGAGAAACATCTCCTTCGCCCAAGGCTGATAAAAGTGTGATGGGTGTGAGGCGTCAGCACATCTCCCTCACCTGCCACTTGTTCCTGACTGGGGTGGAGACCAAAAAGCCACATCCTGCACTCATTAGCTATTTATGAGAAGAACTGGTTTATTGTTAGGAAGTAAAACTGATCCCTTGCCTGGGCAGGAGGCAGGAGGCAGGAGTTGGGCCTGACTCCCACTAGCTCCTCCTTCTTTTCCCTCCTTTCCTCCCTCCCTCCCTCCCTCCTCCCCAGCCAGCAGCTGCTCTTCTAGACTCCCCTTTAGAGGTGTCTGGGAAATGATGTGTATAATAGCTAGCAGAAGCCCCGAGCCAGGCATGGGATGAGAGAGGGAAGCGGCAGGATCACAGATTTAGAGCTGGCAGTGCCCTCAGAGACCACGAAGTGCTAGGGTTCTCAACCTGCGGGCACTGAACTTATTGTTTTTAAATATTTTGTTAGCTATTTCAGCATAATTGATTTTTATTTTACTCCTATAGATTTTATTTTGTGCGTTTGAAAACTTCATTGTAAGATGGGGGATTGACAATTGTGTGTGTGTGCATGGGAGAGGGGGAAGTTGTGACACAAAAAAAAGAGTCAAGAACTACTTTAATCCAATAACTTTGGTTTACAAAAGAGGAAACTGAGACCCAGGTTATACAGAACTGGGAATCAGAAAACCTAGACTCGTTCAAAACACTAGCAGTGTAACTCTAGATGGTTACCTTACTCTTTCCAAGTCTCAGTTTAATATGGGAATCATAATACTTGTACTGCCAATATCAGATCAGAAGAGATGATCCAGTCACATGAGGAGAATGCCTGCATGTACATTGGGATATGGAATGTAGAGGGAATGAAAAGAAGTCCCCGAGCAAGGTGAATGGACCCTTTGAGGTGTACTTATGGAAGGGCCTAGACAAGACACACTGAATGATCAGGCTTGAAAAACTTTGATCTGCATTGTTGCATTTGATCTATATGTGTGAGATCTCAGGTGTGATGAAGCTTAGGAATAGGGGAGAACCCATCTCCCAGGTTGGCGGTAAAGAAAGTGCCTCATAAACCTTAAAGGAAGATGTGAACTGTCTTAACCCAGATTCTAAGTCCTGCTACCTGATGAGGACGGAGGGCAAGGAGTTGCCTTACCACTGGCCTGTCTGTTGGAACAGCTACTTCAGATCAACTTACCAGGGAATTCAGCAATGATGTGCAGCCAATTGGGGAAGTGTATCCTAA
The DNA here is from genome assembly GCF_048593235.1 of Sminthopsis crassicaudata. Classification (NCBI taxonomy): domain Eukaryota; kingdom Metazoa; phylum Chordata; class Mammalia; order Dasyuromorphia; family Dasyuridae; genus Sminthopsis; species Sminthopsis crassicaudata. The sequence continues at coordinate 598,995,448 of NC_133619.1, forward strand.
CATGAAAGGCTGTGGCGTGATATCAGTTTGGTTTTCTTGGTGGATCAGGGTAACAGTGCATGGGGGCGAGGGGGAACATCTTCCCACTCATGTTAAAGAACATCTGATACGCTCCCATTGGGTGAGTTCCATGGGCTCCCTGGAGCAGTTGGATTACACTCAAATGAGAACATGATTGATTTCCCTGACGTCAATCTCAGAGGTTCAGATGTACCCCGAAATGTTATCCTTTCCCTTCATTATTCCACTGCCCAATCAGGCTACAGTTGGAGTATGCTGAAGGCATTGTGTTCTGTGTTAGAAATTGAATCATCCATGTTAAGAACTTCCAACCTGAAAATTCCCTCTGAAGATACAGATCAGAGACTTATCTGTAACCTGTATTTTAGAGAATTACCTGGAAGTGACCAACAAACATTTAAGAGCTTATAATGTGAAAATGATGTTGTCGCAGGAGCTGGGGAAGATAGAAAGACAGAAATGAAGCAGTCACTCGTAAGGAGATTGTAATTTGAAAGGTTGAATGATTTATCTAGGGTCCCAAGGCCATTATGTATCAGAGGTAGACTCTGAAGCCAGGTTCTCCACTCCAAGGCTAGCTCTCTCCCAATTGCCTCTCAAATAGTGGAGTTACAAACATACCCACACAGGAAAACACCCTTGACCTGAAGGAGCTTCCAGTTTACCATGTTGTGGTCATAGGACGATAGATTTGGAGCTGGAGAGGTCCTTAGAAGCTATCAAGTCCAACTCTTTCATTTTCACAGGAGGAAACTAAGGCAGAGAGAGTTTAAGTGAGTCACACAGCTACTAAGTAGCAGAATTGGCCATCCTGACTTCAAGCTCGGTTATGTACTCCATCATGCTGCTTCTCAACTAAGGCTGCCATATTTTAGGAAGGATATTAACAATAACAACAAAAGCATTCTAAGGATGGTGAGGGCTCTGGACTCCACATCCCATGAACAAGCATTAAAGGGACTGAGGGTGGACTTGGGAGGCAGGGAGAAATGTAAATGGGACCTAATTGTTGACTTCAAATAACTGAAGAGCTGTGTTATAGAAGAGGGATTAGAATTATTCTCTGTCCCCATCGTGGTGGTACAGGGTGGCAGACGAGGCAGATTTGCTAATAATCATAGATGTCTTACATGAAGCAAGGGGCCGCATGAGGTAGTGAGGCCCCCATCGTTGAAGGTATTCAAGCAAAATCTACATGGCCATCTTTCAGAGATGCTATAGAGAAGATTCAACCCCGCAGGGGAGATTGAACCAATTCTGAAAGCTTTTGGAAATGGGGAGTAAGTGCGTGCTCCCTTCCTCCATTTTCTTAGTCATTATAATGACACATTATTTAGTTTTGTGGGTTTGTAGTTTGTTTCCATTTATGATTGTCACAGCCATTGTGGATGTGGTTTTCCTTCTGCTTTTTTCACTCTTTATTGGCTCTTCTATTTCTGCCCATTCTTTAAATTCTTCATGTGCAGTTGTGATCTATTTAATTTTAACTTGATCTCAAAAAATAATTACCCAGCTCCACCCTTTTTCATTTAAACTGATCAGCTTAGAGTTTGGAACTATGCCCAAAGGGCTATCAAATTGTGCATATATCCTTTGATCTAGCAGTTTCTCTACTGGGTTTGTATTACAGAGAGATCATAAAAAGGGGAAAAGACCCACATGTGCAAAAATGTTTATAGCAGCTCTTTTTGTAGTGGCAAGAAACTGGAAACTGTGTAGACGCCCATCAGTTGGAGAATGACAGTAATTACTAAGTGATGGTATATTTTTGTTTTATAAGAAACAATCAGCAGGATGATTTCAGAAAGGCCTGGAGAGACTTACATGAACTGATGCTAAGTGAAGAGAGTAGAACCAAGAGAACGTGACACATAGCAACAAGATTATATGATGATTAACTTGATGAATGTGACTCTTTCCAACAATGTGGTGATTCGGCCAATTCCAATAAACTTGTGATGGAGAGAGCCATGTACACCCAGACAGAGGATTATGGACTGAGTGTGGATAGAATTTTCACCTTTTTTGTTTTGTTTGCTTGCTTTTTGTTTTTCCTATTTTTTCCCTTTTTAATCTGATTTTTCTTGTGCAGCATAATAAACGTGGAAATATGTGTAGAAGAACTACACATATTTAACATATATTGGATTACTTACAGTCTAGGGGAGGCAGTGGGGAGAACAGAGGAAGAAAAAATTAAAACACAAGGTTTTGCAAGGGTGATTGTTGAAAGCTATCTGCATCTATTTTGAAAATAAAAAGCTATTATTTTTAAAGAATTAAAAATAAACTGATTAGTTCAGAATCTTCTCCAATTATAGTGACTACATTTAACACAGAATTTCTGAGTGTGGAAATTCTGAGATAGAGATCAGGACTATGTCCTGGACTCTGGTTCTTTTGTTCCCAGCCTGGTAGAATCTCTGAGATCAGAACATCAGACCCTTGGAATAACCCAGGGCAGCTAGGTGGTACCATGGTTAGAGCAGAGGGCCCACATTCAAATATAACTTCAGATATTTTTTAGCTCTGTGATCCTGGGGAAGTCAGGTAATTCCCATCTGCCTCAATTTCCTCATCTATGAAGTGGAAATAACATCACATATCTCTCAGAGTTGTAGTGAGAATAAAATGAAATATTTGTGAAAGTCCTTTACAAAGCCAAAAATTTTAATTCTTTAAAAATAATAGCTTTTTATTTTCAAAATAGATACAAAGATAGTTTGCAACATTCACCCTTGAAAATATATAAATGCTAGTTGTTAATATTATCACCATCATTATCACCTCTGTCATCAAAGTCACCATCATCACTGTCATCCTCATCATCACTATTATCATCATTATCATCACCACCATCATCACCATCTGAGTCTAGGGGTGATGATAGAGAAAGACAGAGTAAAGTGAGTGACAGCACAGTGTATTGTATCAAGAGGCCTGAGATTAACAACACTTGAGTTTGATACCAGCTATTCCTCAAATTTGAATCCTGATTTTTCTCTGGACCTTAGTTTGTTCATTTGCAAAAATGAAGGGGTTGGGCTAAATGCTTTCTTTTTATTAAAAAATGTATTGATTTCTTTTGTTTTTTCATCACTGGTTCTCTTCCCTCTTGGAGACCTTCCCTTATAACACAGACTAACAAAGAGAAGGGGGGAGTTCAAAACTGGAAGTAATGCAACAACAGAGCTTAATATCATATACAATATTTTATCTCCATAGGTTCCTGCTTCGGCAAAGAAGCAGGGAGAGGTACTTCTCACATCCCTTCTTTGGAACCAAAATTGATTACTATGATTTTACAGCATTCAGTTGTTTTGTTTTTCTTCTTCCCATTTACATGGTTATAGTTATCACACACATGTGTGCATGGGGGTGTGTTTATATGAGTGTGTATTCTGTTAACTTCACTGTGCATAAGTTCCTATAAGACCTGATTTTTTTTTTTTTTGGACTCCTCATTTTCATTGATTCTTATGGCACAGTAATGTTTGACTCACCAGTGCCCATTTGATGAGAATTAGCCTTGTTTCCCATTCTTTTCTCCTACTAAAAGGGCTTCTATAAATATTTGGTTTTGAACAGAGCCGTTCTTTTCATCACTGGTCTCATCGAGTTGTACTCCTAGCAGTAAGATGTCTGGAAAAGAGGATTTGGACATTTGGGACTAGAGACATTCTGAGGTTCCCTTTGGTTGTTAAATCCTGTGTTATTTGGTTTTCCCCTTTGTGACACAGGGAGAAGGCTGGTGGGTTGCCTGAGGTCATGGTGGCCAGACAGAGGTTTATATATCCAGTGGGGCCGTGATCTCTAGCTTAGCAGTGGTGGATAGTAATGGGTACTTACCACCCACTCCTGCTCTCATGAGACCAAAGCTGCCACTTTGCCCCCTGCCTGAAGACAGAGTGTCAGAAGCCCGAGGGAGTCCCCAAACACACCCCCAGATGCTGTTGGGCAGTGCTTGGCTCTTGTCGAGGAGACAGACAGAAACTGAAGGCAGATTTCATGCCAGGTGCTTCCGATGCGCCTTTGCTGGGGACAGGGAGGAATGGAGGAAGGGTTCCTGTGCTAACACTCCCATATGGAGAGTAGGAGGACACGGAGGTGGGAAAGGAAGCTGGCTGGTAGGAAAGCCAGAGACCTAATTGGCAGATGACAGACTGTTGTTCTTTCTGTTCTCCACTCAGATGGCCACCACCCTAGGTCACCTGAACTATTACAACAGCTTCCTCCTTGGACACCCAGGTGCCAGTTTCTCCCCTTTCCACCCAGTCCTCCACATAGCTGGCAAAATGATTTCTCTCACCCATAAGTCTGATCACGCCACTCCCAAACATTCAGTGGTGGTTGCTGCTCGAATGAAATACGAACTCTTCAAATAGACATTTTAAAACCATTCACAATCTGGCTCCAACCTGCTTTCCAGGCTTTCTGTATATTATTCCCCTTTGTACAATCCATGTGTTCTCCAGACTCAGCATTTCGTCGCCAGCCTTTGCACAGGATGTTGGTCATGCCTAGAATACACTCTCTCCTTATTTCCATCTGGTTTAGCCCCTGCTTCCTTCGGAGCTCAACTCATGTAGGAAGCCTTTCCTGTTCCTCTTAATGGTTTGTGGTCTCTCTTGCCTCCTCAGATTATATATTTCTCAATTTATATGTTAATTTTCTGTAGTAAAATGTAAGCTCTTTGAGGGCAAGAACTGTTTTTTCATTTTGTGTCTGTAGCCATAGCATTAAGCCTAGTGAATTTTATGAATTGTTCAGTCATGAGTTGTATCCAACTCTCCGTGAGCCCATTTGAGGTTATGTTGGCAAAGATACCGGACTTCTTTGCCATCTCCTCCAGCTCATTTTACAGATGGGGAAATGGAGCCAGACAGGGTGAAGTGACTTGCCCACGGTCACCCAGCTAGCAAGTGTTTGAGGCTGGATTTGAACTCAGGAAGATAAAGCTTCCTGCCTCCAGGCTCAGCGCTCTGTATAATATGGCGTCCCCCAGTAGTCCTGATTTGTCAACTCTTAATAAATGCTTATCATGGTGTGGTATTTGTATCTCCAGCACTTAAAGCTGTGGTGGCTCCTGGAAAGCAGAGCATAGTTTGTTTTTTGTTTTTGCTTCCCTAGCACAGAGCCCAATGTCTAGTATATACAGTATTCAATCAGTGTTTGCTGAATTGACTCAGATATGTTATTTATTTGAGAGCCAGAACCGAGACTGCTGGAAAATGACAACAAAACATCAGTGCCTCTTATGTGCCAGGCCATACGCTTGGCAATGGGAGAAGGAAAGGTATATTTTTTAAGTATCTACTATGTGTCTACTATGTTCCAGCCTTTCCCCTTTGTCTCTGCCCTCAAGAAGCTTGAAATATGAATAGAAATATTGGAGCCAGAAAGGAATATTTGACTAGAACCTCTAATAAAATTTGAGGAGAGAAAGATTACTTTGGGAGCGACAGAAAGGATGGGAAGGACAATCAGGAATGGTTTCAGGGAAAAGATGGTGACTGAGCTGAATGTTGAGGAACAAGAAGGATTCTGAGAGGGAGAGACAAGGAGAGAGTATGTTCCAGCCCCAGGGGAATGATGGATACAAAAGTACAAAGATAAGAGATGTGGGTAGCCTAATTTGACTAGAATAAGTGTGTGTAAAAGAGAACAGTGTGAACCAAGGCTGGCAAAATGGAGAGCCAAGCCAAGAGAATTGTATTTTATCCACAAAGAAATAGGGAGTCACTGAAGATCTGCTAGCACGGCAGAGCCATGTTAAGCCTGTATCTTAAGTCAGAGATTAACCTATGGTTTACAAACTCCCAAAAGATGCTGTGGAGAAACCTCAGGGGACCCATGAATTTGTTTTGTTTTTTTTTTTTTTTTAATATTTCGAGAACTGTATTTCAGTATAATTGTTTTCCTTTTAACTTATGTGTTTTTATTTTATGCATTTAAAAGTATTATTCTGAGAAGGCCTCCTTGAACTCTGCCAAGTGCAGGACTCAAAAGGGTTAAATACTCCAAACTTAAATTATTTTGGCTCTTAGGATGTCGGAAGGCTGGATAGGTAAAGGGAGTTAAGAGGCCAGAAGGACAGTCACGAGATTGTTGGACTAATCCAGGCCAAAAGCCTCCAAGTTCTGAATGGGGGTGGGGGTTGATTTGTTCTGATTGGCCCCAAGGAGCAGAACAAAAATCAGTGAGTGAAAATGTCTGAGGCAGATTGAGGCTCCTTGGAGGAAAAGTCAGTGGAAGGGGGTCCCCCTCACTAGAGGCCCTCATGGGCAGGGTGGATGGCCAATTGCCTGGCGGATTGGGCAGGGGATTCCAGGTAACTTGTGGGTTGGACTGGCTGCTTTTTAGTGATCTCACACACACCCTCCACCTTAGATTCTGTTAGAAGTAAAAAGAAGGGGCAAGATAGGAGAGATAATAACCAAGTGAAATGACCTAGGCCTTCTCAGGATTCAGGCACAATGAATCTTGGGTTAGGATAGGAGACAGTCACTATGTGCCAGGCAGTGTGTTAAGTACCAGGGTTACAAAGAAAGGCAAAGAAAAAAAAAAAAAAAAGACAGACTCTCTCATACTGAAATCCAGACAAACTAGATAAATTGGAAATAAATAATAGAGGGAAGACATTAACATTAAGGAAGAGCAGGAGAGGCTGAAGAAATCCAGAACATGGCAGCCAAGATCTTAGGATCCCTAGATTTAGAACTAAGAGACCTCTCAGGTCAGTTAGTCCAATTTCCCAGGGTTCATTCCAAGGACATTGAGGTGGGAAGCTGGGTGGATAGTGGATACAGTGTCAGGCCTGGAGCTGAGAAGACCTGAATTCAAATTCAGCCTTAGAAACTTTCTAGTTGAGTGAGCCTGAGCAAGTCTGTAAAATGATCTAGTGGAGGAAATAGCAAGCTGCTCCAGTATCATTGCCAAGAAAACCCCAAATGGGGCCACAAAATATCAGATATGAATGACAACAACTGAACAACATCAAGGTGGCATTTTAGTCAGAAAGATGAGTTCAAGTCCTGCCTCAGACACTAACTGTGGGGCTCTGGACAAGTCACTTAACCTCAGTTTGCCTCAGTTCCCTCATCTGTAAAAAAGAGATGATAGTAGTACCTACTTCCCGGGTTGTGGTGAATTTCAAATGAGATATTTGTAAAGTACTTTGCAAAGTGAATATTAGCCTTTATTAACAGAAGAGGAAACTGAGGCAGAGAGGAGAAATGGTTTGTGCAAAGGTCACATCAATAGAAAGTGGCAGAGCCTATATGCAATTCCAGGCCCTTTGATTCCAGATCTAATTGTGTACCTCAGTACATGTCATTTTATGGCTCCTTAATGTCTTATACACATCTTTTTATTTGGGCCTCACAGCAGTCCCATGAAGCATGTAGAACAAGAATTATTGTCCCCTTTTTAACATTTGAGAAAATTAACCCTCAGGGAAGATCAGCGTCTTACCCAACATCACCCAGCATGTAAGAGGCAAGAACTAATTGTTGAACCCAGTCTGAAAGAGATGAGTCTAAAAACACAAGGAACCTACTGAATGAAAGACTTTAACTATCTGGCTGAAGCATTAAATTGGCTCTGGTAGGTGATGGGAAATCACAGCATGTTGGCAAGTAGTAGGAGTGTTTGAGAGAGATTTTTCTAATTGTTGTGTGTGCAAAATAGACCCAAGTAGGAGAGAGACAGGAGGTGAGGCAGGCGTTTCCTATATAAGTGGTCATGAGGGAGTGCACTAGGTGTGAAGAGCCCTGGTCCAGGAGTGGAGACACAGGGTCTCTGCTCCAGTTTCTCCTTATTTGACTCTTTCTTCTCTCCTCTGTCAAATGAGGGTTAAAATTTGATTGTCCAAGGTTCCTTCCAATCCCATTATTTTTGACCTAGAGAGGTGAAGCTAAAAGACTTGGAAGTAGAATTGTTGACTACCTGGAGATGGCAAGCACAGGATCGGCAGAAGACTGGCAGAGATTGTGAGCCCTGGGGATAGACAGATGGTGGTATCACACACAGTAAAGATAGGATCTGAGAAAAAGAGCTAATTTGAAGAAAGGAGAGGAGGAAAAGGAAATTAGTTCAGTTTTGGACCTGGATTGTAATTGACAGAAACCTTAGAGGTCATCTAGTCCCATCCCCTCATTTTATAGCTGAAGAGATTTAGACAGAATTTCTGACTTACTTGGGGGCTTGTGTACCCAGAAGAGAGGCAGGAGTGGAACCCATGACCTTTGCCTCCCAATATATCACCACACTGCCTCCCTCTCTTAAGCTTCAGATTTTCATGGTAGGTCATGAGATGATTTTATTTCAGCTACAGCTCATCCTAGAGACAGTGAGAGGCTTTGTAATTAGAGATCTGATCTTAGTCTCAGTGAAAGGCCAAATTTCCCAATGATTAGAGGTTTATTTTTTTTCTTTACATACATATAGATAATAGATTGCTTTATTGGATCAAATTTCTAACTACAAAGGTAGCTTACACAGCTGTCCAAGTTTTTATTTTAAAACGTCATTCTACAAAACATTTCATGCAACTTTTATGATGTGAAGTACTGGACAAATAACTGGGAATAAACAGGTAGCATATAATATAGCATTGCTAGCAGGAGAAATAAATTCCTAGTATGTATATACAGCCATATTCTATTCTCTAGAGTTATATTTCTTTATCTATTGTCTACCTATATTCTAAGGTTGGGCAACTCTAGAAGTCTAAGACCACATGTGATGATGCAGAGAGTTTCTTTTCAGGGAGTCCCTAAAAACATTGTCCAGAGCCTCAAAATACCAAAAGCCCAAATAGCAACTCATAAACAGCATCCATTTCCTGAGGTGCGGCAAGCTAGTGACCATAGTGGGGGAGGGCCCTGGCGCCAATGAAATCACAGATCTTCAAAGTGCTGGGTTTCAGATGTCCCTGGGCCAGAGAGGACTGTTGAGCAGGCAGACAGGAGAGGATGATGTTACAGGAACGCAGGGAGGAAACTCTTTCAAGAGGCTTCGTCCCCTGACTCCCTGCTATAGGTAATGTCTCTCCTGAGGTCATTCACACACACACACACACACACACACACACACACACACACACACACACACACACCACACCAGTGCAGCTGCAGCATTGATGATCTTTGGATCAGGAGCCATGACTAGGAGAAAACTATTGAGTTTAGGAAGCAGGACTGGTTTCAGTGGGCAGGGGCCACAGCCCTACCAGAGCAGCAAAAAAGCAGAATAGAGAGGATTGGCTTTTTTGTCTGCCCTCCCTGTACTGGTGGTCTTCTCATTTCCCCTTCCTGGACCCCGCAGTTCATTTTAGGACTCAGCTCCAACATCATCAGTTATAGGAACCCTTTCCTTCTGTCTCATCCCCCCATCCCCGCCACTGGGAGTACTCTCCCCACCGAAACCCCAAATAATTTTTTATTTTCTATTTGCTTATTTTTGTATGTGTTGCCATATATAAGCAGGATTGTCTCATTTTTGTCTTTCTCTCTCCAATACTTAGGACATAGTGAATACTTACTCAGGTTTTGGCTATAGGGTGTTAATTGCAAGCTGGAAGGGACCTCAGAGTATAATCTCTTTATTTAATGGCTGATGAAACTGAGCTTAGAAAGGTCATGTCTCTTCCATAGCAAGTGGCAGAGCTGGGACTTGAACCCAGGTTCTCACACTCCAAATCAATCAATGAGTTAAGCACCTACTAAATGCTGGCACTGTGCTAAGTGCTGGAGATACAAAAAGAGACAAAAGACAGTCTCTGCCCTCAAGGAACTTAGAATCAAATAGAAGAAACAACAATCAAAAAATGGATGGTTGGATGGAAAGATGGACAGACACAGACCTGTATAAAGCAAGCTATAAAAAAGATAAAAAGGAAACACTCAAACATGTATTAAGTACCTACTATGTGCTAAGCACTGGGAATATTAAAAAAGGCAAAAAAAAATAGTCTTCAAGGAACTTATAATTAAATGGGGGAGACAAGATGCAAAGAAATAGATATAAAGCAAACTACACACAAGGATCACTTGGAGAGAGAATACACTGGAATTATTATATAATGTGGCTAAATTTAAACAAATGAATTGAATTGTGTTCTTCCACAGAGACTAGGCCTGATGTCTCTCTAAGCATCAGAACTGCCTTCCCTCCCCCTCTCTATATCCTTTTTTCCTTACTTCCTCCTTTTAAATATTTTGCTCTCTGACCATTCCTATATCTGGTCCAGCCTTATTTCTGATGGCGATTCAAAAGATCTAAAATAGGTATTGGTTATTTTCTTTATCAGATTCTAAGGAGAGATTCACCCCAATGTTCTATCCTTATTCGGTAGATCTGTCGCCCAAAAATTTATCTGAACTGATTCCTGTTTCTGACCTGGACCAATCGGATATGCTGGATTCCCTCAGTTCACTTTTCAGATCATTAAATAGCCCTTCACTCAGGCATAGCTGGCTACTTCCCCTTGGAGTCCAAACTGGACACTCTATTGAATTGGATTTCTTTGTAATGTGATTTTCTTCCTCCATTCTTCTGCACTGTTTGTTTTCTCTTGAGTGTCTGTAAATAAGAGTATCTCTACTTTCCACATTGTCTCAGACACAGGTATGTGTCTGCAATTTAGAGAAGGCTTGGGGGAGGCACAAGAATTATCTCCAATATCTGAAAAGCTGTCATGGGGAAGAGGGATTAGGATTGTTTTGCTTGGCCCCAAATGGCAGAAGGAGGGCTAGAAGGTGTAAGTTACCAAGAGGCAGGTTTGGGCTCCATAGAAGAAAATATTTCCCAATGGTCAAAGCTGTTCAAAAATGAAACACACTGCCTCTGGGGAGATGAGTTTGTTGTCTCTGGAAATTTTGTGGCTACTCATCAAGGATATTTTGGGGTGAGGTGGGGGATTCCTGAAAACACAGCGGCTGGTCTTAGCAGTCCCCTTCAGTTCTGGGTATCTCTATCTAGAGAGTCTGTCCCAGAGTGCCTGGCCATCTTATGAGAATGTCTCCCATCTTATCTTCTTAAAAGAAGGCTGTGATTTACCGTCTTCTGAGGATAAGGCAGCATTTCACTCAGGGATTGCTTGTCCCCATAGCTAAATGACTGATGGGAAGGTGATGTCTGGAGAACCAAGGGATCCAAAATGCTTCTAAATTTTAAGGAATCTTTACCCTCTACAGCCTGAGCTCTCTAGGGGGTCTCTGATGATTCTCCTCCCTGAACTAACCATTCTAGACCCAAGTTATGTCCACTTGGCAATCCAATGCAGTAGATATTTAATATGCCTACTGTGTGCAAGACACTGAATTTTGTTGTAGCACAGAGACCACAGATTTGAGATTACATCTGTCTCTGCTGTTTACAGTCTGGTTTTCCCTCCTTTCTTAAGAATATCAGTGACTTAAGTTTAACCTATATCAGATTACTTGCTCTTGTGAAGTGTGTTCCTTTTTTTTTTTTTTTTTTTGGAAACAGAGTTGTACAAAAATGAATGTTGAAAACTTTACATGTATTTGGGAAAAATAAAATATTATTGATAAGAGAAAAAGAATATCAGTGACTTTTTACATGAAATTGGGAAAAATAAAATATTTAAAAAACCAAATATCTCTTCCTGATTTACAATATTCCTTCCCCCCTCCCAACACTGCTGAACCCCTGCCCAATTATCAGTAATGTTCCCTTAAAACACCCTGGCCTTGGATAGAGCACCAGCCTTGAATTCAGGAGGACCCGAGTTCAAATCTGGTCTCCAGACACTTAACACTTCCTAGCTGTGTGACCCTGGACAAGTCACTTAACTCCAGCCTCAAAAAGAAAACAAAACAAAACAAAACAAAAAACCACCCTGGCCTCCTAGTTCCTTTTTTCAATTCCTGGTACTTTCACCTTCATTCCACCACAAGCATACATGGGGGTAATCACATCCTTGTGACCATTATCAAGAAGTGTTCTGTCTTCATCATCAAGAATTCTGAAAAGTCTTTATTAATCTGTAATCTTCTAGCTTCCCATCTCTCTCTTTGATTTATTCCTCATAAACCTATTGTTTTCATCTTCACATGACCTCTGGTCCCTCCATGCTCTGTTTCTTCAGGCTATCACCCCATTCTAATTTTGCTCTCTTCCCTTCCCAGGCTTGATTCTGTAATTAATCAGTTCAATGTTATAATCTTCTTTATTTCTCAAATCCTCTTGTCCTACCACTGCTCTCATGCCTGGCCAAACCCTAAGGCTGGATTCCTCCCACCATATGCATCCTTCACTCCCACTCATGTGATACTGAACAAGATTAAAGGAAGAGTCAACCAAATATGGTGACTGTGGGTATGAAGAATATCTAATCTTAACTGGGCCCTACTTAAATTTCAGGGAACCTTCCTTATTGATTGTCACACTCCCTCCAATGGGTATTCTAAACCTTCTCTTCCATTCTCAAGCTTACTGTATGGCTTCCTGACCCTACCCTTTCAGGACCACAAAGGCCATTCACCATGATCTTTGTTTTCTCCCCTTTTCTTCATCTCAAAACTCCCTAACAACATTCCCATTCTCTCCTCCTTTACTCCAGGCTTTGAGAAATAGAAGAGCTTTCTCTTTGCCAAAGCAAACACCTCTACATGTTTCCTTTGTTCCATTTTTCCATCTCCTCCATCAATATACTCTCACTGTTATTATAAAAATAGCTAACATTTATTTTTTTTAACATTTTATGTTTTTCCAGTGACATGTAAAAGTGATTTTTAACATTTTTTTAAAATTGAGTTCTCCTCTTTCCCATTCCCTTCACTGAAAAAGCAAGCAATTTTATGTAGGTTATACATGTGTGGTCATGCAAAATATATTTCCATATTAGTCATGTTGTGAAAGAAAATAGACCCAAAAAAAATACCCCAAGAAAAATAAGGAAAGTGAAAATAGCATGCTTCAATTTGCATTCAGACTCCATCAGTTCTTTCTCTGGAGGTGGACAGCATTTTTCATTATTAGTCCTTCAGAATTGTCTTGGATCATTGCATTGCTGAAAATAGCTGTCATTCATAGTTGTTCATTATACAATGTTGCTGTATACTCTGTTCTCCTAGTTTTGCTCACTTCACTCTATATCTGTTCACATATGTTTTTCCAAGTCATTCTGAAATTATCTTGCCTTATACTGCAATTCTATTCCATTACAAATAATGTACCACAAATTATTTAGCCATTCCCCACTTGATGGGCACCTCTTCAATGTTCAATTCTTTGCTATCCCCATACACAAAAAGCTGAATAGCTAGCATTTATATCACTTTAAAGTTTACATGTTATATATCATTTGACACAATAACTTTGAGAGGTGAGTACTATTCTTTCTGTTTTACAGATGAGGAAAATGAAACAGATGGAAATCAAGTTATTTGCCTAGGATCACACAGCTAGAAAATGTCCGAGTCAGGATTTGAACACTTCCTGACTCCATGTCCTCTGCCCCTCCACTGTGCCATCATTTTGTCTAATTTTCAGTCATTCCTTTCTACTGATTCCTTCTCTGTTTCCTACAAACATGCTCAAGTTTTCCAGTCTCAGCCAAACTGAAAAATAGCCTTTTTTTGTTGTTGTTGTTGAGGCAGTCAAGGTTAAGTGACTTTCCCAAATTCATATAGCTAATTAGTGTCTAAGTGTTATTATAGTCCAGAACTCTGAACTTGAACCAAATTATTCTTACAAGGTACTAAGTCAGTGGAATTGATAGAGACAACAGTTATCTAATTTAGCATGGTTTAGTATGATTGATTTGATTCTATAAGGAGATGTCATGGGCCAGAACTTGAAACAAGGTACTAAGTGGAATTGAGGAGACAATGGTTAAATCTAGTTTAGCATTGATTTAATCCTACAACAAATAATGGTTTCCTAGTGATGTAATGATTGGTTTGTACTCAGTGTACAGCATATAAGCAAAAAGCTCTCAGGGCCAGAAACAGACAAGCCCACTGGAAGCTCTCGGAGGCTGAGACAGATTCATTCCATCACCCACCTTTGTGGTGGCTGGAGGCTGAAGTACAAACCTTTGGATTCAGAGAGATTCAGAGACAAGTGGACAGATGCTGGAGGCGGAAAGCTAGAGCACAAACCTTTGGAGTCAGGGAGATTCAGAAGCCAGAGAAGGCAGGTGGGAGCTCAAGCTCTCGGAACCAAGGAGAGAGATAGACCTGCAGAAAAACTAGCTAAGCTCCAAGTGAAGGAGACAAGACTTTGAAGGAGACAATAAAGGATTTGGACTTTAACCCCTGGCTACTCATATGGCGATTACTGAACTGAAATGAAGATTGCTCCCAGAGACCCCAAGAAAACCTCAACAGAGAACATTACATTTTCGAGAAGAATATTACATCTAAGGCTAGATTTGAACTCAAGGTTCCCCTGAATCCAGAGCCAGTGCTTTATCCGATGTGCCATTTATAACTTCACACTGTAAGTGTTCCAAATATAGCTTCTCAATTGGTCTTCCTACCTTACTGCTCTCTTCTCTCTAATTTGCCCTTTATGAAACTGCCAAAGTGCTATTCCTGACCAAATGACTCTCCTGCTCATTGAACTGCATTGGCTCCCCATTTATCATTACAATCAAATACAAACTTCTTTTGGCGTGTAAAGTCCTTTATAAGTCAGCTGCAAATTACATTCTCAGCCTTATGGCACATTCTTCCTCTCCCCCCTTTACAAACTCTCCAATCCAGACAAATTGTCCTTATTGCTGTTTCTAACACACACCATTCCATCACTTATCTCCTTGCTTTTCCATGTGGTGTTTGCGATGTATTCCCTCTTTCTCTCTGCTTCTTAGGCTGGCTAGTTTTTCTTTCAAAGTTAAATTCAGATGTCACCTCTTACATGAGACTTTTCCTGATAATCCCTACATCCTAGTTCCTCTCTCTCCCCCTCCCAAAATGACATATTGTTTTGATACATACTCGTATTGTTTTTCCCAGCAGAATGCAAGCTTCTTAAAGCCAGAAACTGTTTTTTTTTCCTTGATATCAAGCAAAAAAAATCTAACACTATTCCTGCCACATTGTTATTACTTAATAATGGGTGTTGATTGATGAAGGGCTGTGAGATTTACCCAGATAAATATAACACAAAGTAATATACCAATGTATAGGAGAGGAGCAAGCCAAGTGTTATTTTGTTACCACAGTAAGAAGACAGAATAATGAGCTGTTAAGAGCAGGTAGGTAGTACTGCTGCCAGGAACTATGGAAGATGCCATTTTCTCTCCAGTTTTAAGGCTGCCAGCTCAAAAACAAACAAACAAACAAACCACAAAATAAAAGCAAAAACAAACAAACAAAAGAACAGAGATAGAGCTCCTCAGCTGGTGGCCCCTAAACTGGCCCCAAAATTACAAATGTAAAGCTTTGCATGTTGAAAGGAAAAAAAAGTTGGAGAGTGCAGTGAGCCTCATTGTTGTAGACTATGATTGCTCTGGTGTCTGCTGCTCTGGCTTTTCCACTGTGACATGATTGGCTTTCCTCTGTGTTACCGGTGTATGCCCTGGGAAAAGCCCTGTACACTGGGTAATACTAAAAGTTATTTGTGGCCAGTTTATACCAACAAGCTGAGCTGTGTTCACACTGGATCCCAAGGTTTTAGAATCTCAGAATTATTAAGGACCAACCAGCCCATACCTGAGTGGCAATCCTCCCTTCAGTGTACTTGGCAAATATTCATCCTGTTTCCAATTGAAGACCTCTAGCAATATGGATCTGTCTTCCCTCTAAGACTTTCTACTCTAATATGTTTTTGTCATTAGATTTTTCTTTACACTAGACTCCAGATTTGCCTCTCTGCATCCTCTACTCATTGTTTCTCATGATGACTATTCCAAAATTTGAAGAGTTATTAAGTTCCTCATCTTCCCCCCAAGGCTTTTCTTCCCCATGTGTACCACCCCAATTCCTTCCATTAACACTTGAATGGCACTGTCTCCAGCTCCTGGTTTCCTGGTTATCTTCCTCTACATCTGTTAAAGTTTGTTCATCTCCTAACTAAAATATGGGATCCTCAACTGAAGGCACACTTTTGATATGATTTGACCAGAACAGAAGATAATAGGACTATCACCTCCCTTATATTGAATACTGTGTCTCTGTTAATGTTGATTAAGTTCAAGTTAGAGTGTTTTTATTTGTTGTTATTTTTTTACTGACACATTATACTGTTAATTCATTAAATTTGCGGTCCATTACAGTCATAGGTCTTTTTTTATTTAAACTGTTCAAATGAATTACTTTTTTGAACCTAAGTGTAGGTTTTTACATGAATTTGTATTAAACTTCACCATATCTTTATTCTATTCTTCTAGCCTTTGAGTATCAGGAGATCCTATTGTTCCTATCCAATGTATTTTTTAACTCTCAGTTTTGTGTCATCTGGAAATCTGACAAGCATACCATCCATCTTTTCATTCAAGTGGATAAAATTGTTGAATAGAATGGGACTGGGGACAGATTCCCAGGGCATTCCATTAGAAACATCCCCCCAAATTGACATCATCCTACTATTGACTATTCCTTAGGTCTGGTAATTCAACTACAAATCTACCAAATTGTAGCATTGTCCCCCACATATTACTCCATATTGTTCTCAAGGATAGCATAATAGACTTGGTCACATGTTTAGTTGAAATCCAGGGAAATTCTGCTTATATCATTCCCCTGACCTACTCACTGCCAACCATTCTACTAATCCTGTCAAAAAAGAAAATAAGATTTGTCTGGCATGACCTGTTCTGGATGAAGCCATATTGGCTCTTAGTGACCACCACATCCCTTTCTAAATGCTGGCAAACTAGCTCTTGGATCATGTAGCTCAGACTTTGCCAGGAATCAAAGTCAAACTCCCTGCCTCTACTTGTTCTTGTTTTGAAAATTGGAACATTTTTTTTTTTAAACTCAGGGCATCTCTTCCATTCTCCATGATTATCAGAGATCACTGGTTGATAGTTGGCAAGCTTATGTGTGCCTAAGAATTTACATGTCTGTCTCCCCATTAAAATGGAAGCTCCTTGAGAGCAGAGATTGTTTTTGTCTTTCTGTGTGTTTTGGGGATCTTACCATGGTGCATGTCCATATTAAGTACTGGTAAATGTTTATTGGCTGACTAAAAATATCTGCCATTTTAAAATTTGTACTGAGAAATATAGTTCATTGTTACTTGGTGACCTGAACAGATTGCTGGTATCTAGGTGCTTTCTTCCTACCATCTCACTCTACTAGGAGTTGAAATTATTTCTGTCCTGTCCTTCTCAGTCTAAAGATAATTTTCCTTATTAAAGAATGCAAAAGTGAGCCAAAAGTTGAACTGCATATATTATCAAACTCAGTTGATGTGTTAGTTTTGTTGAACTGATTTTTTTATTTTGTTCTTTTTAATTCTTTGTTACAAGGAATGACTTTTCTAACAGGGCAGAAATGAAGGATATATTTGGAAATGAAGGTGATATAAAAACAAAAAAATTAAAGAAAGGGGAAGAAAAATAAGAGGTGAATAGTTTTCTTCCCATAGTCATTGTCATTATTTCTTCTACATATATATGTAATATACACATATATTATATATAATATATATTTTAACTTTATTCTTCATCTACCCCCATTCTTCCTAAGTAGATTTTTAAAAATACTTTTCACTGACCCTTGCACTTATTACCTCTTCTGACACTTCTAAATGACCTTATGTTCCTTGTATTCTTCACATATTCATATTTTTCCTTCATCTTCTATTCATGCCTTTTAAAAAAAATCTGTTGGTTGCTAAATTTTCTATACATCCATGTCAGTTTCTTTTCA
This sequence comes from Sminthopsis crassicaudata, assembly GCF_048593235.1. Classification (NCBI taxonomy): domain Eukaryota; kingdom Metazoa; phylum Chordata; class Mammalia; order Dasyuromorphia; family Dasyuridae; genus Sminthopsis; species Sminthopsis crassicaudata. The sequence goes on from NC_133619.1 coordinate 599,013,321, forward strand.
TGTCTCCCCTTTCTATTTTTCATTGAAGAACCTACATAAGCTTCTGAGTTTCATGTATGATAATATTCCTTCTTTCTTGGGCTGATATTTCCTATAGTATTTTAGACCAATATCTTCTCTCTGCTCTCTGCATAACCCATCCTCTGTAAATCCAGGGTGTGCATCAGACTATAATGTGAAAACTAGCTCCTCCTTATTGCTTCAGACTCTCTTGAAGAATTAAGTTACCCTCATCATCTCCCTTTTTTAAAACTGGAAATAACCATTAAGGCAAGGTAAGAATTTATCCTTTTACTCAGCTTTTGGCATTCATAGATGTATGAAGAGTTGAAGTCCCCATTAATGTGATACCTCGTCTCCTTGCTGGGTTTATGAACTGTGTACTGAAATTCACAGGTACTTCCTTCCTTCAGTTAGGAAGTCGGTATCATATCCCTATCATAATATCATTTCTCTATTCCCTTCATTGATAATTTATTTTTCTTTTCTTTTCTTTTAAGGTCTCCTTATTTTTCCTAAGTGCAAGGGACATGCAGGGCTGCTGTACTCTGACAGAGAAGCTTTGACCCATTTAGTTCCAACTTGGGCCATTTTATCTGTCGTTGGATATCTCTCTCACAGGGTCTTGACTTTAGCCCAACTTCAGCTTAGAGCTCCTGAGCTCAAGTGATCCCCTAGCCTCAGGCATCCCGGAAACTGGGATTACAGGGCTGTGCCATCACACCTTGCCATTGATATTTTCTAAACTGCTTTCAATCATGCTTCTCCCCACCAATTTCTGATTTCTTCACATGAGAGATTTCCCAAAAGTCTTTTGAGCAAGACAGTATATATGTGTATCCTTATTCTACAAAATATAAGATGTTAAAAAGAATAGCTGAGTTTCACTATATATAAGAAGCTATATAAAAACACAGAATCTCTCTCTGTGTTTTTTGAGGGGAAGGCAATTGGGGTTAAATAAATTGCCCAAGATGACATAGATTAGAAGTATCTGAGGCTAGATTTGAACTCAGGTTCTTCTGATTCCTGGCCCAATACTCTATCCATTGTACCATCTAGCAGTCTCTGTTTTATTTAAAAAATTTTATTTAAAATTTCTCTTGCTATCCTTTATTCAGGAATCACTTTCACTTGCCATGATAGCCTTCTCCCTTCTCCCAGAAAGCCATCTCTTATAATAAAGAATTGTATCGATCAGCTCAAATGGGGTCACAAAGATGACCAAACAACAATAACCAGCTCTATATCCTCTATTGCTCAGATCACGGGCAGCAAAATCAAAATCAAAAGAGTGGGGTCAAGAGGACATGGATTTTAACCTTGCCTCTGTCTTTACTAGCTGTGTGATCCTGGGTATTTATATTCCCTCTCTGAGCCTCAGTTTCCTCACCTGTGAAGTGGATTTACAATAAAATAGAGTGTCTATCTCAAATAAAAGATTATATGTAAAGTATTTGAAGCATTTTGCAAACGATCAAGGTTATTGTTGGAGAATAGAAAAATCATTCATATTTTTTAAAGTTAATATTTTACAGTGTCTTGCACAGGTGGTTAAAATAAGTGCTTTTTTGAAGCCAAATTTTATTATTATTATATCATTATCATTAGCTTCTCATTGTTTTACCTAAACCCCAATTTATTTCCTGGCCTACTAACTCTGGGTTGCCAACAAATCTGTTCATTGTGACCTTCCCCCTAACCTCTTACCCCTACCCCATGACCCCTACCCCCCTGCTCCCACCAGGCATCAAGGTCCCCACTGGGCATCCAGCATCTATCTGTTATGCCATTCCAGATACCCGGAAAGCCTCGTCTAGTTCTGCTTTTGAAATTCTACCCAGAGTTCAAGGCCCAGCTCGGGTATCATCTCTTCAGGATGCCTCACCACATCTCCCTCCCATTAATCCCAGTTAAAAATGGTATTTCTTTCTTCTGACCTTCTAAAGAACTTTGTCTCATTTTTCATTCTTCCAGACCAGCAATTCTTAACCATTTTTGGTTAAGAGATTATATTTAAAGTGCATTAGTCCATTACCTGGCATAAGCTTAATAAGTACCAATCTCTTCCCCAATCTGTACACACACACCTTGAGCAGTCTAATAAAACCCAGCTCATCGTTCAGTTTTTAAATACCCTAAATAAAATTCATAGGATTATAAAAGTCATCAATTGTACTGAGATATAGTGATCAAAATGATTCCCCCCCCCTGAGGCTGGGGTTAAGTGACTTGACCAGGGTCACACATCTAGGAAGTGTTAAGTGTCTGAGACTAGATTTGAACTCGGTCCTCCTGAATTCAAGGCTGGTGCTCTATGCACTGCGCTACCTAGCTGCCCCTCAAAATGATTTTTAATGAGTTCATGGACCCCATGTTAAAAACAAACAAGCAAACACTATTGCTCTTGACTTGGAATCAGAACTTGGATGCTTACTAGATATATGACCCTAGGCAAGTCAATCACTGTTTGCCTCAGTTTCCTCATTTGTAAAATGGGGATAATAATAATAATAATACCTATCTCCCAGAAATGATATAAGTGAAGTACACTGCGAACCTTTTGGTGCCATCTCTATAAATATGAACCATTTTTATTCCATTCCTTTCTATCTTTGCTTTATAATACCGTTGATCAGTCAATACGCATTTATTAAGTATCTACAATGCCCCAGGAGTTGTGTTAGTGTTAGGAAGACAAAAAGCCTCAAAAGGGTTTCTAGCTTCACAGAGATCACAAGCTAATGGGAGAGACAACAAGCAAGTAGTTATACACAACAAATCTATTTATAGGATAAAAAGGTAATAATTAAGAGAGAAAAGACACTAGAATTAAAGGGGTTGGTAAAGGCTTCCTGGAGATGAGATTTTAGTTTAGAGGAAGCCTGGGAAGCCAGAAGGCAGAGATGAAGAGGAGGAAGAATAGTCCAGGCATGGGGGGGACAGCCAGAGAAAAGGGCCAGAGCTAAGAGGTGGAGTGTCTTGTTTGTAGAAAAGTGAGGACGTCAGTGTCGTTGAATTGAAAAGTATTGGGGCAGCTAGGTGGCGCAGTGGAGAGAGCACCAGCCCTGAAGTCAGGAGGACCCGAGTTCAAATTTGATCTCAGACACTTAACACTTCCTAGCTGTGTGACCCTGGGCAAGTCACTTAACCCCAGCCTCAGGGGGAAAAAAAAGTACTTGTCAGGGAGTAAAGTATAGGAAGATCAGAAAGGTAGAACAAGGCCTAGATTATTAAGGGCTTTGAACAACAGAGGAAGTGATAAGGGAACCACTGAGTTTTATTGAATAGGGAGTGTGTGTGTGTGTGTGTGTGTGTGTGTGTGTGTGTGTGTGTGTGTGTGTGAGACAGAGAGAGAGAGAGAGAGAGAGAGAGAGAGAGAGAGAGAGAGAGAGAGAGAGAGAGAAGAAGGAGGAGGAGGAGGAGGAGATATGGATGATTGGATCTGTGCCTTAGGAAAGTCACTTTAGTGACTAAGTGAAGGACAAACTAGAGTGGGGAAACATCTGAGGCAAGTGAACCATCAAAAGGTTATTGCGGTAATCAGGTCTCAGGTGATGAGAACCTATGCCAGGGTAGTGACAGTGTAAGAGAAGGCATGTTTAAGAGATTTTACCAAAATGAAATTGGCACATCTCAGCAATAGAAGGGATGTTGGGGGAGGTGGGGAGAGAAGGAGGCCCATAGCATATATTCTGGTTTTTTTTTCTGTAAAACAATATGTTCTCAGCTGAAAGAGAGAGTCATGGAAGGTTTGAGAAGGGATGAAAAGCTTTAGAAGAGCTACTATGGAGATTAGGATAGTGAGTTGATAAGAGAGATATAGAAGGATTCCCTAGTGGCAGTGAGGGTCCAATTGATATTGCATAATACAAATCTACAATGGACCTAATCAGGAAAGTTGCATGATTTTCTGTACCTGCTTTCAGCAGCACATATGGAAGAGCTAAGGTAATGAATGGTGGGAATGATCAGAAGCTAAGACTTGGCCAGGCACAATCAACAACAGGTTAAGGAGGCCAGGGACTCAGGGTAGATGGTATAGAATTGAATTGCTTCAGTAAGGAATCAAAATGGGGGGGGGAAGGAGAAGAAATTAGTTAATATAAGGGAAAGTGAGAGAAAACTTAGGGTCAAAGAATTGAAAGTTTGGATATGAACAAAGAGTAGGCTTCGGTGAAGGAAGGCAGAAGTAGAGGTAGAAACCTAGATTATGATCAGATTTCAGAATTCTTGAACATAGAGATGGTACATTTGTGGGTGATAGCAAGATCTTCTTGGTCTCTATGTTCTTGATAGCAAGACCAAGAAGATCTTTGTGTGAGGCTGAGGTGGGAGGGAGGAGTAGATTTTGGGAAATGAGAAGGATTAAGTAATTAAGGTGTTTGAAGAAGAGTCAGTATGTATGTTGAAGTCCTCAAGTATGAGGGCAGGAATTGGAGGAAGAAAGATTTTGCATCTTGCATCAAACTCATTGAGGAAAGAAGATAGATCTGGGACCCGTAGACAACAGCTACCAGGATTTTGATTGGGTGGAAAATATGCATAATATGAATCTCAAAGCTAGAAAAGTTACTGAGTGATGGAGGAAGAGGAAGAACTTGAAGTTGCGATGGGAAGCAAGTATTGAAAGTATAGCCAGAACATGAAAGGGGGGCATATTTCTGCATATTGCATGTGTTATACCCACTACTAGATTATTAGTTCAGCGATGCGGTTTTTATATCTTCACCAGTACCTAGGTCAGGGCTGCACCTAGACATGTATAATAAATAGTGAATAAATGGATGGATGGAAGGAAGGAAGGAAGGGATATCCCAGGCTAGATCCTTCTAGGCCCCATTCTGTAATGCTCATTGGATTGAAGAGGGGCATGGTCTCCTGGAGCTAAAGCTGGAAGGAAACTCAAGAAGCCATTCACTACAATCTCTCATTTTGTAGATGAGGAAATTGAGGTCAAGAGAAGTTCAATGATTTGTCCAAGATTACCAGAGGTGGAATGCCAGAGGAAGTCCTCTGACTCCAAAGTTTTTTTCACTGTACTATTTTGCCTGAATATTACTATATATTGTTACCAATTCTCTAAGGGAGAGAGTAAAGGAAGTAGAAGAGTTGATTTTTAAATCAGACCTGATAAATTATTAAATTTTCAAGGTGAACATTTATACTGGAAATGGGCAAATGCTACAAATGTTTTGTTGATTGTCTAGGCGTAAAGTGATGGAGAAAATTTAATAATGCAAATTAAACTTAAAAGTATATCATTTTTAGGGGGGAGGGACTTTTTTTTTCCTAGAGAAGCAGTTGTTTGCTATCTATCAGCATACTCCTGGAAGAGCATGTCATAGTCTGGCTACTTTCTATCTTTCCGATCTTCTTACACTTTATCCCTCTTTCTTTACTCTGTGATTCATTGATACTGGTTCACTTGCTATATACTCTATTTCCTAACTCCAGGCATTTTCTCTGGCTGTGTCCCATAGCTGAATATTCTTTTTCCTCATCTCTGCTTTCCTTGGCTTCTGTCAAAGCTCAGCCAAAATCCAGCCTTCTGAAGGAAGCCCTTCCTAATCCCCCTTCCGAGATTATTCTCTATTTAACTTATATATATCTGATTTGTTCATAATTGGTTTCATGTTCAATGCAATGGGCAAGGACTGTCTTTTATCTTTCTTTGTATCCCTAACACTTAGCACAATGCCAGACACGTAACATTTATTGCTATTCATTTGCTTCACTCATGACCCCATTTGGACTGTTCTTGGCAAAGATACTAGTGATTGGCCATTTCCTTCTCCAGCTCATTTTTAGATAAGGAAACTGAGGCAATCACAGATATCCGATTTGCTTAGTGTCACACAGCTAGGAAATATTTGAGACTGGGTTTGAAATCAGGGAGCTCAATCTTCCTGCCTCTTCTGCAATCTTCCTCAAAGTCCTGCCCTCTGTCCACCGTGCTACCTAGCTACATAATATAGTAGGAACTTAAATGCTTGTTGGCTTCACTCCATGAGATGTGAGTAACATTCTGTGGCTCCCCACTAAGTAGAGGTGGGGAAATGTTAACCTTACTATCATCCTTCCTGATTTTATCTGTATTACCATGTTTGAGTCTATCACTTTTTAGTAAGCTGGGGATAAATTTGAGCATTTTCAATGGAAGTGAGAGATCACAATGAAAAAAGGACCAAGAATAATGCCAAATTTGGATCAGTTTATTCAGGAGAAAAGAAAAAGTAGAGGAAGCATATGGCTTCAAGTATTTGAAGGGCTTTCCCATGGAAGGCTGCCCTGGTTCCACTCAGCCCCAGAGGACAGAATGAGGGGCAGGGGGTGGAAGGCAGAAGGGACCCAGAGGCAGATTTCAGCTTCCTGACCATGGGAGCTGACCTGCAGTAGACAGTAGCTTTACGGGACAGCAGTTTTCTCCTCGATGGGGTCTTCTGGCCAGTCCTGATGACTGTTTGTCAGGGATACTTTACAGGGTCTCCTGATGTTCAGCTAGTTTCTATGAGATGATCTCTGGGGTCCCTTCCAGCTCTGAAACATTAACTTTTGGTGAGTTGGTGGAGGCTGAGTTTTCCCGGACATGAGAGTTGCCTTCCCAGCTGCTGGGTGCTGGTAGACAGCTGAAGCCCCTCAGCCTGGAATCTGGTTCTTTCTGTCTGAGGCTTCACTCCTGTGTTCTTCTTTGTTTTAGCGAGAATTAAAGGAGCAACTTCAGGCCTTACAAGACAGCGAACGGGAACACACAGAGGCCCTGCAGCTTCTCAAGCGCCAACTGGCCGAGACAAAGGTGAGCCTGGGGTCTGGAGGAGGAGGGGAGGATGGCACCTCGGTGCCCTTCACCCCCTCAGCCTGAGGAAGTGCAGGCAGCCCTGGGGCCAAGGTGACACACTGGAGCCCCAGCTCTTCCATCTGCCAGTGGGGGCAGGAGAGCCTGGAGCCCCTGCACACCTGAGGCCTTCAGTGTATTAGGAGGCGTTGGAGGGGGCAGGTCCATCTGTACCACTGTGTGTCTGGAGCAGACACAAAGGGATTGGACCAGAGACAATAGCCACATCCACCAGCTGCTTCTCTCCCCTATCCCTTGAGATCAAAGTAGGGGCGGGGAGAGTAGAATTCAGTGTCTCTTCTGTGGGACTGCCTTGTCAGCGTTTCCCCCCCCCCCATTCCCATGAGTTCCTGTATCTGAGGTGTTCTATGGCAGCAAAGTCAGGCTTCAAGCCCATAAGATGACTCTTGGAACCTGGAGCTTTTGTTCCTGACTGACCTGGACCTTGAGACCACCTAGTAGAGTTGGGAAATAAAAAGCCCTGTTCTCCCCTTTCCCCAGCCCCTTTTCTCTGCCCTCCCATTCTCTCTCCCCATGTGTTCCTTTTATCCTTGCCCAGCTTCCTGTTCCCCCACCTCCTCCTCCCTTCCCCCTACTTTTTTGTCCATCTGCCAGGCCTTCTTGTAGGCCCATGGGGTCTCAGAGCCCCTTACCATTCCCCCAACCCTATTTCCTGCCTCAGCCTTGGTGTTTATATAAGAAATGCCTCTTTTTTTCCTGCAGACACTTTGGAGGTCATATTTCACTTAGTAGCCAACTGTGCATTCCTGTGGCATTTGCACACACACACATGCACACACACACACACACACACACACACACACACACTTCATCACTAGAATAATCTTTCCTTATAGTCATTCTGCAGCAGCTCATGATGGTATTAAGCTGACCCTAATCTCTCAAAAGCTTTGTCAATGGAGCCCCAATTCTGGAGTTGTTAATGGGCCAGAAGGGCAAGTAGTGAGGGTGGTTGGTGTTCTGGGGATCCCTTGCCTAGAGACCAAGCTGGGTGATTGGGTGATACTTCTCAGTAAAAGGTTAACTTCCAGTCTCCCAAGTTAATTCCTCCTCCTCCCATCAGGAAAATGACTTTTTTCAGTTTTTACCCAATAGCTCTAAGCTAAACTCTGCTTCTCCTCTCAAGGAGGTTGGAGTCTCTGAGACAAGACCAAAAAAAGGAATTTGTAAAAGTTGGACAAAATAGACTGTTTCCATTGAATGGGACCTAGAAGAGTGGTGACCGAGGGTCAGGAACAAGAGGGCTCAGCGACTTCATACACAAGCCACTTTTTCTGTTCTTTATATATTAAAATGTTCATGATTATTAAATTCATGAAAGAAGACAAAGGAGTTAGGAGGGGCCTGGTTTCGAATCCCAGCTCTGGCAATGAGACTGTCTGAGTCTCAATCTCTTCTTCACGAGAATGGGAATAATAATATCTAGCATATCCCCTTGGAGAGGCAGCATGACAGATTAGCTCAAGGGCCAGCCTTGGGGAGTTGGAAAGAGCTGAGTTCAAATTCTACCTAAGCTGCAGCTTTGTGACATTTCTCAGGCGAGTTAATCTCTCAGGGTCCCCAGGCAACTAATTTTCTGAGATTCTGTTGCTGAGTCAACAGTCTGCATGAGTGAAGGGAGACCCTAGACCTGGGCTGTCCCCTTCCCCATCCCAGCCAAAAGAAATTGAGGCTCAGATAAATGATGAGATGGGAAGAGCTGTAGAAGCCTTTTGGAAGTGTGTGCTGTTTTGAGTGTTCGGGAGTTCGGGGTGGTCCCCCTGTCCCCAGAGCCTTGGATGCACAGAGTGGGCTGTAGTGGGATGTTGACACAGACAACATCCAGACATCTCCCGGGTCCAATCCCCCTTTTGTCTGGAGGTTCTGGGTAACTTCTGCGGTCTGGCTGGGCCAGCGCCACCCAGGCAGAGTCAGGCTGGATGGGCCACTGATGCCAAAGAGCCGCTAATTACTGTCTGCCTCTCCTGACTCACCAGCCTTCAGGGAGCAGGGAGTTTCTTCTCCAGTCCCTTCAGTAACGCACACTGGCAGAGCTTAGCGGGGCTGCTTAGTGCTCACGCCCCAGTGCTCTTTTGAGAGAGGTCTTTGAAAAGAGCTTCGATTCAGCCTGTCAGTTCTTTACAGGCAGCCGTGTCGGGCCTGGAATAGGCCTTAATTGAGCCTTTGTTCAGCATACAGTAGGTTTCCCCCAGCCCCCCCTCCTGCTCTGCCGGTGGGATGTCAGCACTGAGCGAGGCGGTCTCTGCCCAGAGGAACTCCCAGCCTAGGGTACACACAACTGGAGAGAAGGACGCTGCTGAGTCTTGGGCATCCCACCACCTGGAGGATGATTCTCACTTCAACCAGCCCCCTCCAAGGGGACTGGCAAGCAGGGCTAAGGACTCCAAGCCTGGAGGTTGAGGCAGACTTTAGAAGGAACAGTTGAGAGAGAAAGAGAGCTCTTCCTGGCTTGCAATGGGATCCCTACGTCACCCCAAGTTCTTAACTTTGCCCTCAGGAAGGAGATAGGGCATTGCTCTCCACTGCCTGGGTTCTGATAATCTCCTCTAGGGCAGGAAAAGTAGAAAGAAGGGGGCCTCTGTGAGTCTGTGGAAACAAAATCAATGGAACTTAAAAGGCTTAGAAACAAGAAGGACTTTTTCTTTCTAGTCCAACCCTCTCCTTTTATCGAGGAGTGGTCAGAAGTTCAGAAAGAGTGTCACTTACTCAAAGTCACACAGCAAGTAAGGAATAGTCAGGATAAGAGTCCCTTGGCTCCAAAGCGAGAGCTATTTCTGCCCATATTATGCCAACTTGGCAGCCAATTGGATAAAAATTGAGGAGAAAAAGGAGAAGGAATTAACTTGGAAATTTGAAGCTTGGGGGCTGGAAGGATGGTAGTACATCCAATAGAATGTGCAGGAAGAAAGGCAAAGAAGGAGTTCCATTTTAGACATTAAATTGTGGGGGGGGGGCAATTGGAAAAGGGAACTCGGTAGAATGCAGAGGGAACCAGACTTGGAGGCAGAGGACCTGGGTTTGTATTGTGATTGCATTATAATTGTATAACTTAGCAACTTCGTGGCCTAGGAGACAAAATTCTGGACTGGAAGTCAGAAAATCTTAAATTCAAATTCTTAACATTGTTTGGCTCTATCTTTTAGTTTTTTATGTGCCAATGCTTAGCACAGTGCCTGGCATGCAGTAGGTGCTTAATAAATACTAGTTGCTTATTTCTATTCCCAGTATCTAGAATAGCGCCTGGCACATAGTAAGCTTTTTATAAATGCTAGTCGATTGATATGACCTTGGACAAGTCATTTAGAACTTCTCTGAACCTTGATTTCTTCATCTGTAAAATTGGGATAATGGAGCTAAGACTTATCTTTTGGGCCCATTGTGAGCCATGGACGCAATATTTATGAACTCTCTGAAAAGCTCTAAAACACAAAATCAATATTGGTCACCATTATTGCTGCACCCTACACTGCGTAAAGGCAGACCCAAAAGCAACATGGAATACAAGTCAGGTTAACACCAGTCCTGTGCACATTTCCTGTGGCCCCTGCCACCACCACAAAGTAGAGGGGACCCAGGGCCAAGACACTGGACCCCCCTCAGAAGATAAGCTCCTTGAGGGCAGAGTTACCTTTGCTCCTGATTTGTATCCTCTGGGTAGGACCGTGAATGGTGTGCCAGACCTTGAGTCAGAAAGGCTCATCTTCCTGAATTCAAATCTGGTCTCATGCCTTTACTGGTTGTGTGACCCTGGACAAGTCATTAACCCTATTTCCCTCAGTTTCCTCATCTGTAAAATGAGTTAGAGAAAGAAATGGCAAATGACTCCAATATCTCTGCAAGAAAACCCCATATGAGGTTACAAGACATTGAACGTGACTGAAACGACACAATAACAAAATTGTATTCTCTGAACTTTTCACAAGATTAGCATCTATCAAGTGTATAATAAATGCATCTTCCTATCCATTTGTTCATCATCCTCATGGTGCTCTTTAATCTGGATTTTTGTTGACTGGATCTGAGTCATCAAATCTTTCAGAGTTGTTTTTCTTTATATAGTCGTCATATAAATTGTTTTCTTGGTTCTGTTCATTTTACTCATATACATTTTCCCAGGTTTCTCTGAAACCAAAACTTTCATCATTTCTTACATAAGTGATGCAGTGGGCAAGAACACTGGGCATAGGGCCAGGAGATTGAGTGCCAATTCTATCTCAGCTACTTATTAGCTCTATGACCCTGAGCAAATCATTTAACTTCTCAACCTCGGTTTTCTCATCAATAAAATAAGGAAAACAAGAGCACTCACCTGTTGGGTTGTGGTGAGAATTAAACCTGTACAGCACTTTGCAAAGCTTAAAATACCTTATAAATGCTGGCCAGAAACTATTATTATAGCATAATATTATTCTATTATATTCATATATCATATTTTGTTCAGTCATTCCTAGTTGATGGAAGTTTCCACTTCATTGCCTCGACAAAAAGAGTTGCTATGAATATTTTTGATATATTACCTGTCCTGCTAATTCATGGTAAACTGAAATATTCTGTCTCCGCCCCCACTCCTCTAATTAACCCCTTCTTAGCAGTTTTATAATAGGTGTGCTTTGTGAGCTATGTGTTTCAGTCCTCCCCACAGCCAACTCCATATCATCCTTATCTTCTGAGACCCCTGATACATGTTCTCCCTCAGCTTCCAGGATGTTCTCTAATTATCCTCCTACCTCCCTAACTGCACCTTCTTTGTCTTTTTTGTTGTGGTTATTGTTGTTTTTCAGCATCATAGAATTAGAAAGAACTTTAGAGGCCATGTAGTCCATCCTATTCTCAAATAAGAATCCTCTGGACTAACTCCCCAATGAGTGGTCATCCAGATTTTGCTCCTCCAGGGAGGATAAGGAGCAGGTAGGTGCTGCAGTGTTTAGAGCACTGAGTCTAGAATCAGGAAAACTCATTTTCCTGAGTTCAAATTCTCAGATACTTGCTATCCATGTGACCTTGGAAAAGTCACTTAACCCTATTAGCCTCAGTTTCCTCATCTGTAAAATCTGGAGAAGAAAATGGCAAATCGCTTCAGTTTGTCTGCCAAGAAAATACCAAATGGAATTATGGAGAATTGAACACAAGTGAACAACAACCACTACAACAAATCAGTGAGGAGACCTCAGTGCTCCATGAAGTGGCCCACTTCACTTTTGGACCACTCAGATCATTAGGAAGTTTTCCCCCTATTTTGAATATATAATTACCCCCTTGCAGCTTTATATGGTTGCTAGTTCTACCAATCAGAACAGAACCTAATCCCTCTTCTATAGGTCAGCCCTCTTGGGTCCCTACCAAAGATTTCATCTTTCTGTCCCCTAAATATGGGTATTTCGTCCTTGATCCTCTTCTTTCCCTTCTCTTTATTTTCTTCCTTAATGATCTCACATGCTCCCGAAGCTTCAGTAACCATCCCTACTTGGATGGCTCTCAGATCTCTGTCTCCAACCTAGGGCTCCAGTCTCCTATTGACATTTGCCTGCTAGATTTCTCCATCTGCACGACCTTCCAGTGCTTACAACTTAATCATGTCCAAAACTGAACTCCTCATTCCAATCATGACCTCCCTCTGCATCCTCAGACCTCACACGTTTTAATTGCTCTATATGGTGTCATTTTACAGTAAAGATATATGTGTTGTATCTGAGCTCTATGAATGCAAGGATTGTTTTACTAAATTTTGAATTTCTTCAATGCAATACAGGCCAATGCTCTGTATATAGTAAGTCCTTAGTAACTGTATTGAATTGAATTTGACTAACATGTATTTAATACCTACTGTGTACAAGGTCCTATGGCATTTTTTTTAAATAGTATTTTTTTTCCAAATTAATGCAAAGATAGTTTTCAACATTCACCTTTGCAAAACCTTTGTTCCAAATTTTTCTCCATCTCCTTCTCACTTCCCCCTCCTCAAGATAGCAATCAATCTGATATAGGTTAAATATGTGCAGGACTTCTAAATATATTTCCATATTCGCCATGCTGCACAAAAAAAAAAATCAAATCAAAAAGAAAAAAAATACAAGAAATGGAAAAAGCAAATAACATCAAAAAGGTAAAAATACTATGCTTTGATCCACATTCAGTCTCCGTAGTTCTCTCTGGATATGGATAGAAATTTCTTTCATAAGTCTATTAGAATTGCTTTGAATCACCCCATTGTTGTAAAGAGCCAAGTCCATTGCAGTTAATCATCACATAATCTCGTTGTTCCTGTGTAGTGTTCTCTTGCCTCTATTCACTTTACTTAGCATCAGTTCATGTAAGTCTTTCCAGGTCTCTCTGAAACCATCCTGCTGGTCATTTCTTACAGAACAATAATATTCCATAACATTCATACACCGTCATTTATTCAATCATCCCACAAATTATATGTATCTATTCAATTTCCAATTCCTTGTTATGGTATCTCTTTTCCCATTTTCTGGTACACTTTTAGAACACACTCTTGGACTCCATTTCCTCTCAACCCACTTATTCCACTTTGTTACCCAGGGGTGTCAGAGGATGCAGCCCATCTGATGTGTATGACCTTTTTACTTCTCAGCAGCTCCAACTTGAGCCCTGCCTAGCCGGATCCTGCTAGAATCCTCCCTTCCTAATAGGTCACCCAAGGGAGTTAGGGCCTGCCATACATAAGAACTGTTAGTATTGAATACCCCACTTAGAATGTTAGCTCTTTGAAAGCAGAGACCAGAGATTGACTTTTCAATTTGGATCCCCTGCACTCAGCCAGTTCTTGTACTGTTTAATAAATGCTTTTTCATTCTATTCCACTGAAAAGGGCTTCCCAAGAAAGCCCGGGGTTCCAGGCTGGCAAAGTTCCCATGGTCCTAAAATATTGCTCTTAGAGGTAAACAGCTTTGACCTTGGCCCAGGAGTCTAAAACCTCATTGGATCATAGCTAGTCAGGAGATGGCAGAAAGATGCAGCCCGGAACAGCAGCAGAACTGTGAAGGACCCTTAGGGTTAGGGGATAAGCATTGTGGGCTGGGAGCAGAGCAATGTTGGGTTGTTTTCTAAGCACCTACTCTGTGCTGCGTATCAAGGAGACAAGAATAGCAGACCTGAGCTCCAGGTTCACTCAGCTCATTGTCTTCTTGGCACTTTAATGAAAAAATTAATAGCAGTTTGCATTCATCTTTTCTGGATACCCTGTCATATTCCTCATAGCAGATATTCCATTTCTTCTTTTCCCTCAAGTCCTGAACTCCTCCCTTCCCTCCTTCCCCAGTCCACTCCCACCTACTCCTACTCCCACCAAATGAGTTTATCTCCTACTTTTCTTGAGAAGAATAAGGCCATGAAATGGCCTGGAGCACAGTAGGATAAACCCTGAAATCAGAGGCAGGAAAGCTGAGTATACTTTCCTCCCTAATATAGCTAGTATCCTAGCTATAGGACTCCATAGGCCAAGTCACCGAAGCACCAACTGGTGCCTCAGTTTATTCACCTATAAAATGGGAATGATAATTCTTCAGTACTTATTCCCCTCTTCCATCCAAAGATGGATTAAATGAGACAATGTAAGTAAAAATTTGTTATATAAGTGTTAACTATTATTATAGCCCCTCACCAAGGCATCCTCTCCCCAATCTAGAGAATGACATGGCCTTCTTCTTTACTAAATCTAACTTCCCTTTAACGACTAGAAGGGATGGTCTCTGGCTTTCAGGATGTCTTCTTTTCTGAGCCTTTATTTAATCCCTCAGGACCTTTAGTCAGACTCCTCTTGCCTTTTCCCCCTTGCATGAAGGAGACAACTATAGTCCCCAATAAGGATCATGGATTTAGAGCTAAAAAAAATCTTAGATATCAAGTTAGGCCCCCCTTTCCCTCATTTTTACAGATAAGGAAACTGAGAGCCAGAGGTTCACTGACTTGTCCAATGATCAATAGGAGCAAAATCCAGATTCAAACCCAGGTTCTTTAAATTCCAGTCCATTATTATGCCATTTCTCATGGGTCTGTGAGTGGTGGCTACTCCCAGATAGCTCTTGGAGATGAATTGAGAATTAGCACAGGTTATCAAGCTATCAATGAGACAGGCAGCCAGGAAATTGGTAGAGTTGGGTGGAGCTAATCCTTGGACAGAGAGGATTCCTAAGACCCTGACTGGTGAGAGGGTAAGAGGGAGTTAGCATGGTACCTGATGTGTCTCTTCTGAGAAAATGATCCACCTACAACATGATGCAAGAACTCAATTGCAGGCAAGTCTGGCAGGTATTTGATAGACCAAGTGAGTAAGCTTGGAAGCTGGCTAGTTCCTGCTGGATTGATTTCTCAGTATGTACTTCTGGGTGATTATCTGTTCACTCTCTACTTGTATTTCTGCGAGTGACTCCTTTACCAGATTCTGGAAGTGGCAAACTCAGTATCTTGAAAGGGCGTGAAAGAGAGAGGGGAAAATGGAAGAGAATGAATAGATACTCAGTTTGGGCCATCCAGATATGAGGATTGGGGCAGGGGGCACAGGGCTCAGGGAGTGGGGAGAGTCAGTTCAGGGAACAGAGAGCTCAGAGAGCTGGGTCACAGCTTCGAAATCAGAATTCATTTAGAGTTCTTTAAAAACTCAGTACCTAGGCAAGATTGTTCCCCTTAGGATACATCTGTTTATAATCTGAGGAATGGAGGGGCTGGCCTGAGAATTCTTCAAGGCCTCCATTTGGATCCTTCAAAAGAGATAATGACACTGTTAACAATAGTGGCTAGCTTTTATGTCAGGCAGCCAGGTGTCAGGCCTGGAATCAGGAAAACTCATCTCCCCGAGCTCATCCAGCCTCAGACATTTACTAGCTGTGTGACCCTGGGCAAATCAGTTTCCCCATAGTGTCCTGGAAAAGGAAATGGCAAACTACTCCAATATCTTTGCCTAAAAAACCCCAAATGGGGTCATGAAGGGGCAGACATGACTGCAAAACCATTAAAAGCATTTAGATAATGCTTGAAGGTTAGTAAAGCCTGATATGAGCCTCATAATAACCCTGTGAATTAAGTGCTGTTATTATCCCCATTTTACACAAGAGAAAACTGAGGTTAATTAGAATTAAATGATTTGGGTTAAGTGTCTTAGGCAGAATTCAGATTTAGATCTTTCAGATTCCTACATCTAACACTATAGCCATTGAATCACCTCAGTGATATATGTGATTTCAATCTGTCCCCTTCCATCTCTCCTTGTTCACCAATCATCTCCTGTCTGTATCCTTTCCCTTTCTCTCTAGCCTTCAAATGGTATGGAATTTCCCCTTAACCCTAATACCCCCTTAAACTATCATTCATTCTTTTTTTCCATTTGCTGCCAATTTTCTAGAAACATATCCTCTCTGCCTCTACTTCTCTGAACCCACTCACCCCTCAAGTTCTAATACTCCAGCTCTCGTCCCCACCGCTTTATAGGAAATGCATTCTCCAAGGTCACTGGTGAGCTCCTAATTCCTGAGTTGTGGCCTTTTCTCCTTATTAATTGTGAATAATGTGATTAATACTGGCTCCCATGTACATGGGACTTCAGTGTTTACAAAGTGAGTTTACTTGCTTTGTAGAGTGTCAGTTTTCGTCTTTCCCTAATCTTACATCAGAGGAAACTGAGTCATAGAGAGCGTAAGTGATTTTTAAAGGCCCACTGATAGCAAGTGGCCAAACTTGGATCCACCCCGGGTTTTGATTCCAAGATCGATACCATGCTGCCTCCTGTTACCAACCACAGGGGATCAGAGAAGACTTACTGGAACAGGTGGCATTGGAGCTGGGTTATTACTGCCAGGATAAACTAGACTCAGCCTGACATTTAAAGCCCTCCATAATCTGGCTCCCACCTACCTTCCCACACTTATTTCATGTCATTCTCTATTCCAGCCAGATTTCCCCACTTGCCATTTCCCATTCAGGACATTCCAACTCCTACTTCGGTGACTGCACAGGATGCCCCTTTTGGAGGCACACCCTTGCCACCTCAGCCTTCGCAGGATGGATTAGAGAGAGAAGGCAGAGTAGAATTGGGCATGAGGTTTGGAAACTGATTGAATGTCAGAAGTCAAGAAGGAAAAAGAATCAAAGATTAAACCCAGAGTTTAAAGATGGGAAACTAGGTAAATGGGGATGTCAAGGACAGATGTTGAAATCCCTTATAAGCTTCTTGGGCCTTTGGTCCCAGACTGGCTAGAAGATTAAAACTGAATATGGTGGGGCAGTGGATAGAGCCCCAGCCCTAGTGTTGGGAGGACCTGAGTTCAAATGTGCTCTCCTACACTTAACACATCCTAGCTGTGTGCCCCTGGGCAAGTCACTTAACCCCAATTGCTTCAGAAAAATAAATAAATAAATGAAAATTGAATATGTCTTATTGGCACCTTATGTCTATAGGACAGGACCCCACCAGGAGATATGGGAGGCAAGAAAAGAGTGGGATTATGATCCTAAATTATATTTCCATTGGTGTAGGGAACTCACTCAACAAGTGTTTTTAAACCTGATGTTATGTGCAAGATGCCACGCTAAGCATTGGAGATACAAAGACACAAATGAAAATGAAACAATCCTTGCCCTCATGGAGCTTACATTCTCTCTCTCTCTCTTTTTTAAAATTTTTAATAGTTTTTTTTGAGCTTACATTCTCTCTCTCTCTCTTTTTTTAAAAATTTTTAATAGTTTTTTTTGAGCTTACATTCTCTCTCTCTTTTTAAATTTTTAATAGTTTTTTTTTTTGAGCTTACATTCTCTTGAAGGGAAACAACAGATACAAAGAAAAAGAAATATATAAAAAAATAGAAAAAGGATACTATAGAGATACAAAGTGACTTTTTAGGATAGCTAGAGAATCAGGATGGTTCTTCTGAAAAGGGTAGCTGCTGAACTAAAAGACCCTCCTACTTAGGGGGCAGGGTATAGAGCCCAGCTTCTTAAACTGCAGTTGTTGACTCCAAATGTGCTCTTGTAACAGAATGTGTTACAAGGGCTCAAAATTATGATTTATTAGTAGTAAATGTTTAATTTATGGTATACCCGAGGTCACATAAAATTTTCTTGGGCAAATAGGGGGTCACGAATGGAAAAAGTTTAAGAAATACTGATATAAATGATGATTCTGCAAATGAGGCTGAGGAATGGTCAGACAAGGAGTAATAATTCACAATAATAGTAACTAGTATTTACATAGTGCTATAAGGTTTGAATAGCCCTCTGCATGCTTTATTCTATATGGAACCTCACAAAAACATGGTGAGATTAGTGCTGTATATTATCCCCATTTTGCAAAGGAGGAAACTGAGTGAAGCTAATGGATCATACAGCTATCAAGTCTTCCTGATTCCAGCTCTACACAGTCTCTACTGTACCACCTAGCTGCTTCAGATAAAAAGCCACGAAAGAGCAATGTCACAAAAACTCAAGGAAGAGAGGGTATCTCTGATGAGAGGGTCTTGTGTCATTTAAAGAGTTATAGGGAGGGGGCAGCTAGGTGGTGCAGTGGATAGAGCTGAAATTTAAAGCATTTAACATTGTTATTATTTATCATGGACTTGTCCACTTCAGCAGATACCCAAGGGAAAATTAAAAGCATTGCCCCCTCCCTGCCCCCTCCAAGTAAATGGACTTTCCAAAGTTTGGGATGACACTACCCTCTAGTGTTGACTCTTTAGGGAAGAAAATTTTCACATCACCTGAGGGAGATTCTCGCTGATCTTGAGCTGCCAGGGGCCAGGGAGTCAGGCAGCAGGAGCAGTCCTAATGGGAGAGGGTCCTAACTCATCTGCTGACTCCTTCAATGTCCCATTGCTGTAAAATGTCCAAACGGCCACCCAGGCTGGAAACCTCAGACTCCTCTTGGATTATACTCAGCTCCTCGCCCTACCTCATTGTCCGTCAGTTGCCAAATTCTGTGAATTTTACTTCTGATATTTCTCACAGACATCCTCTTCTCATTGCTGACATGGCAGCCACCACCACCACCCTATTTTGGTCTTCATTGTCCCTCACTGGGATATTCTAATGGCCTATTAATTGGTTTCTCTACCTCCATGTTCCATCCTGCTTCCCTCCCCATCCAATCCATTTACTTGCCAAAATAGTCTTCTTAAATTAGCTTAGGTCTACCATATCCTTCTCCTACTTAGAGACCTTTAATGGCTCCCACCACCGAACAGAATACATATCCCTCAGTTTGGTCTTCTTTGTTTTGACTCCAATCTACCTTCCTGGGTTTTATTTCACATTACCCCCTTTTAAATATTCTTTTGCTATTGTTGTTTGGTTGTGTCAGTTGTTTGTGATCTCATTTAGGGTTTTCTTGATAAAGATGCTAAAGTGGTTTGCCATTTCCTTCTCCAGCTCATCTTACAGATGAGAAAACTGAGGCAAAAAGGGTTAAGAAATACAGGAATACACAGCTAGTAAGTGTGGAGGCTGGATTTGAATGCCAGGCCTAGTGCTGTATCCTCTGGGCCCATTCTACATTCTGACAAAAACTAGATTACTTCTTGTTTCTCAGACTCAACATGCCATCATTCACCCCTATATATTTGCACTTGCCATCCCTCCTGCCTTGATTGGACTCCTTCCTCTTAGCATTTCAGATTTCTTCTCTTCCTTCACAGCTCAGCTCAGGGACCATGAAGTTTCTATGATGTCCTCTCCCATCCCCTCTGCTGATAATGTTCTTTCCCTCTTTATATATCCCTTTGTCTGTTCTTTCTCTCTTCCCATAATTCCCCACCTTCTAGTTCTCAATCCTTGCATGTGGCGCTTCCAGGAGGGTGTAACTTCTAAAAGTTAGAGACTGGCCTCCTTTTATTGTATCCCTCATACCTAATAATGTTATGCTCATGGTAGGTACTCAAGAAGGATTTGCACTAAGTTGAATTGAATTATCCTTTGCACTTATATAACATATTAAACTTTACAAATACTTATAAATCTTTTTTCCCCTGGTCCTTTGTGAGATTGGTCAAGGGAAATAGTAGTATACCCATTTTACAGAAATAAAAACTTAGGGAGTGGAAGATGATTGCTCAAGTTCACAGAGCTGGTCAGTGAAAGAGCCAGGGCAGCATCCTACCCCTACATTTTTGTCCTCTGGTACCCCCGTGCCCCACCTTGTACCCCATGCCCTGCCTCACACTGTGTCTGTTCTCTGCAGTCGTCCACCAAGAGCCTGCGGGCCACCATTGGGGAGGCCTTTGAGCGTTTGCACCGGTTGCTACGCGAGCGCCAGAAGGCCATGTTAGAAGAGCTGGAGGCAGACACGGCCCGCACACTGACAGACATTGAGCAGAAGATACAGCGCTACAGTCAGCAGCTGCGCAGGGTCCAGGAGGGCAGCCAGATCCTTCAGGAGCGGCTGGCTGAGGCGGACAGGCACGCCTTCCTGGCTGGGGTCGCCTCGCTGTCTGAGAGGTACTGGGGAGAGGAGGGGTCCAGCTAGGAGGGGACCATTCCTCCATCCATCCACCCTGGCTAGTTTCTTCTCTCTTCCCTCTTCCCTCTGATGACTGGCAGGAGCTAACTCTGACCCTAAACTAAAAGCCAACAAGAGTTTGCTCCTCCTCAGCGAATGCTAAGAGAAGTTACCTGACTATGATTTTCACTTAGAAAAAAGTGCATCATAAAGTTCTGTACAGATGTAAAGCACAAATGGAATCATTTCTTTTTAAAGTTTTTTTTCCATCCCCTTTACTTCCAAAGAGATCTCTTCTCCTCTCCTACTCAAAGAATTAAAAAGAAAAAGAGCTGTCAATGAAACCAAAGAATGCATTGAGCATCACATACCATGAGGCAGCTAGAAAATACTGACCACGGAGGCAGGAAGATTGGAGTTTTTTTTCTCTGTGCTGGCTGTGTAGCCTTGGGTACATGACTGAACATCTCAGCCTTAGCTATAAAATGGAGGTGATACTAGCACCTACCTGAAGGGAGAGAGGCTATCTCCTCCATGATTAAAAATTGAGCAGCAAGTTCCGTACATTTGGTGGGGACCTGGGGAGGTGTGAGGGAGGTAGTTGGTGTGAGCAGGAAGCTAACAACAAGTCTGCTTCAACCCTTAAAAAGGATTCACAGCTACATAAACCTGGTCCATTCTTATACCAGAATAAGGGGCCATCAGTGGGCATCGGAGGCTGACATTTCCTCAGTTCTTCAAGTTTTCCAGAGCAATAAGTAAATAGTATTCTCCTTATGATGAAGAAACAGAGAGGGTAAGGAACTTACCCACAATTATTAGTAGCAGAGCTGGGACTTGCACCCAGGCCATGCAATTCCCAAACCAGGTTGGCAGTTCAGAATGAGCAGTTTGAATAGACAGTACAACGGAGTAGATTAAGGAAGCCATTTTGGCCAAAGCTACCAACAAGGTAGCTCTCTTCCCTGGCTCCCTTCTCTCCCTGAGAATTCTTCAGTGACCTGGGAGACTGCAGAGTGTGCTGGGAAGTCTTTGAAAGGACCATCATCCTTAGTGGTCATCAGCCACTGATGACCAAGATCACAGTAGGAACTAGTGACTAAAATACTGAGGCTGGTTGTCCTCCATCGAGGGGCAATGACTGACCCGGGAAAGAGAGAGCAAGGTAAGGATGGAACTTGATAGGAAGAATCAAGGTAAGGGCTACTGTGCACAAAGTTCCACCATTCTATTCCACCCAGGAGAGAAAAAAATACCCTCTGAAAAGAAGGCAAACAAAAAACCAGTGTGAGCCATTGACACCTCTATGTCAGTTAATCCTTCTAGTTATCCAGTTACACAAGGAGATGGGATGAGAGATAAATGATTTTTATGGGGATGTGGAGAGAGAGCCCTAGACCATGGCACATGCTCCAAGGAGAATTGGAGGACTGTCTCTGTAGACTATATGGGCAGTGAGGTTGCCCCATGAAAGTTTAGCTTAATCCCATATCATTTTAGCTTCTTTTTTCTTCTTCTCCTTCTCCATTTTGTATCCATGCCATCTTGGGTGGGGCAGTGCTGCAAATACCTGGGATGAAATGGGAAGCTAGCCCCTAACCCAGAACACTCTCCTTCCAGGCTCAAGGGGAAGGTTCATGAAACAAACCTGACCTATGAAGACTTTCCCACGTCCAAGTACACGGGCCCTTTGCAGTACACCATCTGGAAGTCTCTCTTTCAGGACATCCACCCTGGTAAGGTGCAATCCAGATCTCCTTGGGGATCTAGGGACGTAACCCCTCCTGGGGAGGGGGGTGTTGTTTTCTGACTCTCTGCTCGGGGCAGGGGAACTTTGGGGCACAATTTGGACCCAGAAGTGGAAATGATGCAGCATCCGATGCAAGGGACGGAGAAGGCAAAGAAGCCATTTTGCACCAAAGGAAGGTGCAAGAACAGGGAAGACAGACTTGTAACTAAAATAGAATCTAAATGGCAAAAATCTTCCACTCTGGAGGGTATAATAATAATAATGATTGTTGTTATTATTACATAGTGCTTTGAAGGTTTACCAAGTGCTAGATATAAATATAAATCTATCTATATGTATGTATAGATATAGATATTACATCACAACAACTCCAGAAGGTAGGTATTATTCTTATCCGCATTTTACAGCAGGAGAAACTGAGGCTGAGGCTAAGGGCGGGTATGCAGCTTGCTCAGCGTCACCAGCTAATGCTTGAGGTAGGATTTGAACTTAGAGCTTTCTAACTAACTCTAAACTGAGCCCCTTACCCACCGAGCCCCCTAGCTGCCTCCTGAAAGGACAAAAAGCAGAGATTCACACACCAGGTCCTCCCTGGAAACACG
This sequence comes from Sminthopsis crassicaudata, assembly GCF_048593235.1. Classification (NCBI taxonomy): domain Eukaryota; kingdom Metazoa; phylum Chordata; class Mammalia; order Dasyuromorphia; family Dasyuridae; genus Sminthopsis; species Sminthopsis crassicaudata. The sequence goes on from NC_133619.1 coordinate 599,035,970, forward strand.
ATGGAGCAAGTGCCACCAGGAGGCTATCAGCTCCTTTGAGGGCCCAGGATCGTGCTGTGCTGTGGGACACCCATGTGATCCCTTCAGGGGATCATCCCAGCAGATGCTCAGGAAAGTCTGCCACAGACTGTGGGTTGTTTGTGTGTATTCTTTTGACTCTGAGGCCAGTGGCATTCAGAGAAAGGGAAAGTCAGCACAGAGAGGAGTGCTTAAATCAGGGAAGGCTTCCTGGTGGAGGTAGGGTGTGGGGAGAGGAAATTGGAAAGAGGGAAGTATGTGAGAGAAGCCCTCAGAGCTGGCGTGGAACATGGAATCATCTTCCCAGTTACCTGATACCCCGGTCAGTCTTACACACCATCAGTAATCCAGTCATACTTTAAGGGCATTTCACAAACCAGTTAAAATTTAATGGAGGAGAGGGAAGAAGCACTAATGCCTTTTTTTCTTCATGAAAATTGAAACCCACCAAAAAAAAATTTAAAGCGATGAGAGCGTCCAGCTCGCTTCAGGAATTTGTGTCCCAAGGCCAGGACAAAGTTTCTCCTCAGTTCCCCAAAGCCCTGAGGGATATGTTCACAGGGCCACTGACTTTAGCAAGGATGGTCATGAAAAGGTGCCGCATTACTGGGGAAGGACATGCTCCCAGTTTCTTATCAGCCATTTAATTTTATGGTTGCAAGAAAAGAAAATTCTTTGCTTATTTTCTGGGTAAGACCCTGCCTTTACTTGAGCCTTGACATCCTCATCTGTAAAGTGGGTTTAAGACTTACCTTGATTCCTTGTGCTGTGTGATGTTTGTTATCATAACCCTGAAGTAGTGCTGTGGGTAGGGGAGGTAGGGTTGATATTATTCTCATTTTCCAGATAAAGAAATTAAAGCTAAAGCTAAGGGAGAAGCATCACAGAGCAATGGATGTCGTAGAATTTGGAGTCAGAGAAGCTGGGCTGACATCTCAGTTCTGCTCCTTACCTTTGTGACTTTGGACAAGCCACCCCCCCCACCCATGCCTCAGTTTCCCCATTTGTAAAAGGAGGGGGTTGGTTCCCAAAAAGGTCCCTAAGGCTCCTTTTCACTCTGAATCTGTGATCCAACAATCCCAAAATTCCTTAGGAGTCACACAGTCAGGTGATTGCTGGGACTTGTCCAAGGTCACACAGATAGAGATCTGAATCCAAGCCCTTTCCACTGACTTCAGAATCAGGGCTCCTTCTCTAGTCCTTCCCAGGATCAGCCCCTAGGCTGACGCCACAGGAGTCACATCAGTTGTCAGGCTGTTCCTTATTCATCCTGGCTCATTGCCCAGCCTGCACTGAGAGAGATTCCCAGGGTCTTAGAGCCCTGGGCTGAAGGAACAACATTGTTAGTGGTGAAATTACTCTCCAAGGAATAGGGCTTTCAACTTAGACCTATAGAGAAATATAGACCTCCAGTCTTAGACTGTCAGTTCTGGGAGAGGCCCTAGAACCCAGAATGCTAGATCTGGGAGCACCCTTGGAACTTTCAGCGTCAGAACACTAAGACTGGAAGGTCCTTAGAATATAGAATGTCATCGCTAGGAAGGAGCTTAGAACATAAAATATCAGAGCCATACGGGCCTCAGAATACGACTAAGGGACCTAAGAATACTATATGTCAGATATGATGAGAACCTTAGAACCCAGAATGTCACAAGTAGTAGGGACCTTAGAACACAGAACGACACAGCTAACTTTACAAACTTTTTATAAATCCTTGTTTTCCAGAGAAAGAAACTAAGGTCCGTTCATCTAAGAGACATTCACTGAGGATGATGGCATAATTGCCATCCTTAGTGAGTATGGACTGAGATGAATATTATTGGGAAGTACACCCAGAAGAGGGATAGTCTGAGAGCTAAGAGTTTCTATGGCTCACCTCAGAAATCTTTCCTGGACTTCGTGGATTCACCATGTTCCTTTATTTTTCTTCAGTTACTGGCTTTGTCCAGACCTTGACCCTCCTTGCCCACCATGGTGGTATCCCAGAAAGTTGCCAGTCACTCTCAAGCTGCCAATCATTTTATGATTTTAGACATGTCAGCTGCAACAATCTGCCTCAGGCTCTTTGTTCAAGGCACTTATCAGCTCGGGAGTCAAGAAAAGTCTGGGTTTGAATCTTGCCTCTGTGTGATCCACAAGCTGTTGCTCCTTGTCTCTGCTCCTTGGTTTCCCTGTCTGTAAAATAAGGACAATAATACCTGTGGTATCTCACTGGGTCATTATGAGGCTTCAGTGGGTGATGCACAAAAAAGGGGCTTTTTAAACTTTGAGGCTCTATAGAAATGTCACATCAGCAAGCAAGCCTTTATTAAATACCTAATGTATACCAGTCAACTCCTCTTACCTCTCACCTTCTTGCTCAAAAAACAATCATGGTGGGGCAGCTAGGTGGCGCAGTGGATAGAGCACCAGTCCTGAATTCAGGAGGACCAGAGTTCAAATCTGGTCTCAGACACTTAACACTTCCTAGGTGTGTGACCCTGGGCACGTCACTTAACCCCAGCCTCAAAAAAACCCCCCAAAACAAAAAACAATCATGGCCCCCTAATCCTCTGCCCACCCTTCTGGGTTTTTCCCCTTGCTTGTTAAGCTCAGCTCTCTTACTTCTTCCTCCTGTGACCAACCTAAGCTGCTGGTCACCCTTCTTGCAGGTATGTCTTACAGCCATTCCTCAGGAAAGAACCAAGGGATATCCTTTCTTTTCCCTTCTGTGAATTCTTGTTCCTCCCTCCCTTGTTCAGACTCACCTATTCTAGGAAGTCTTTCCTGATAAACTCACACTGATTCCTCAATTACTCTCCAGTCCCCTTGACACTGCTTGAATTATTTTAATTGGCTTTTGTTTGCATCTTGCTTTGCAAGTGTTTACTTAAGTGTGAGAGACATTTCCCCAAGTAGGATGTTAGCAATCCAAGAATGAGCCTCCTGTTTCTAGAGTGAGACTGGAGAGGAAGCCTGGGCCTGGATGCCAGAGATGCTCTACAGGAAGGTTCCCTCTCCTCGCCTTTCCTGGACCCCTGAAAAAAAGGGCCTTAATGTATTAGATAAAATTAGCCAGTGACCCCCTTGGGGACTCCTATAGCCCACTGGAGCCCTTTCCGAGCCTTTTGTTTCCCTTCTTTATTGTAGTCACCTGGTAACCTAAATCTCTGTAGTCTTACTGTTGAAACTTACTTTTATTGGCCTCCAGTCTAATCCAATAAGTACTGGCATTTTGTACACCAAGCATGGTGCTAGCCACTGGGAATAAAAAGACAGAAATGAAGCTTTCTCTGCAATTAATGAGTTTCAATCCTACTGGACACGGGAAGAAAGAGTACATAGGGAAAGATACAGAATTGGGGAAGATACAGAATGGGAAAAGAACCAATTTCAGAAGAGAACATCAATGACTAAGGAGATCAGAAAAGTCTTCCGTTAGGAAGCATCACACAAGCCAAACTTTGAAGGTTAAGATTCCAAGAGATGGAGGTAATGAGGAAGAGCATTCTATCCACCAGAGCGGGGACCAGTGTGTGCAAAAGTGTTGGCCATCATACCAAGTTTGGGGATTTCGACTGATCAGTTACTGCTGCTGCTGTTTTTATAGGATTGAAGGGTGAGAGACTATAAAGGGCTAGAACTGAGCAGATGCACTTGGCTCATGGAGCACATGAGACTAATTACCAATTGGACAATTCTCTATTAACATGTTTGGAGGATGACCCTCCTCAGCTCTTTGCTGGCTGGATCGGTGGGTGTGGACAAAGAAGGGGAAGTGAGATCAGTGGGAGGAGGAGGAGGAGGGTCTTTTCTCTTGGAGGTGGAGAGAGAGGAAGGAGGTATGGAGATTCCTACATCTAATCCCCTGACCTCCGCTGCAAAAGACCAAGAATAAAGACTTGCTTATCCTGACTCCGGCTGATTCTAAGATATCCAGGGTTCCACCAAGAGACAGTCTTTCTAAGACTGGGGTTTGATTCCTCATTTAGCTAACTTCATTATCTGGGTGCTCTGAACAAAGTAACTTTTTTCTATAAACAAATCACTCCTCATTTGTAAAATGGCAGTGTTGATGTAAAGCAGAGTCTCATAACCTGGGGTCCCCAGATGCCCAAGGGGTCCATAGATAGATTCAGTTCTGTGGATGTGGAAAAAAAAACACACATCTTTATTTCCACTATCCTTTACCTTTCTTTGTAATGCTATGAATTTTATTTTGTGCATTTCAAAACATGATTCTGCAAAGGGAAGGGTCTGACACTGTGACATCACTAGACACTGCCCCAGGAGGCTAGGAAAATGCAGGACACTTAAACTACATCTTCTCTGAGAGCTTTTCCAGCTTCAGTGTCTGTGCTCCAACCCATAAGGGAGGTAATAGAGTAGCAGAAATGGCCTTGATTCAGTGTCTAAGAGTTAAGATTGTGGCTTAAAGCTGGAATTATCTAGACCAACCCCCACATTTTTGTGTTAGGATTTTGAGGGCCCAGAAAAGCTAAATGAGTTATAGTCACATCAATCTGTAAACATTTATTAAGTGTCTACTGTGTGCCAGGTTTTCTGCTAAATGCTAGGGATATAAAATGAGGTGAAAGATAGATCCAGCCCTCAAGGAGTTTACAATCTAATGGGCACATAGGTTAGATTTACAAGCAGGTCACATAACCATAGATTTAGAACAGAAAGGGATTTTAGGGGCCATTTAATTCAACTCTCCCTCATTTTACAGATAAAGAAACTGAGGTTCAGAGATTATAAATTATTTACCCAGGATCACACAGCTATTAAATGTCAGAACTCAGATCATCTCGACTCCAAGTCTAGCACTCTATCCACCATGTTGCATTGCCTCCCATTAGTATGGAGGACAAAAATGAAATTCATTACTAGTGAAAGGGCAGAAGGGATAGAAAAAAAGGAAGAAAATGTCACATAGTCAGGTGAGATCTGGGAGCAAATAATAACAAACATTTCCTATGAGGGACTGGGCTTTGTTCTATATGCTGGGATTTACTTGGGGACAAATACCAGATCTCATAACCACAGGAATAGTGTTTCTTCTGGAGCCTGACTAACAGACACTCAATAGAGACAGCTAATTATAGTGTTCCCCCTGGTGCCTTCTCAGAAGCCTCCCCTCCTGAATTGGAAATGATCTTTTGACAATTCTACAGTCAGCATGAAAGAATCCAGAATTGAGGTGTTTATAGAAACCTGGAGTCTCCAGGATGGAAAGGACTATAGGCATTGTTGGGCTGATGTGCCAAGAGGTTGGGTGGATGTTTGAGAAGTGGGATGGTTGTTGGGAAGATAGATGGATGTTGAGGTTACTGAAGATGACAGCAGGAGACTGAGTGGAGAACAAAGATGAGTCAGGATCTGAAGCCATCAAGGATGGTGGAAGGGTCATAGAGGATGGCAAATGAAAATGGAGAAGCATGACTTAAGTACTTAGTGTGAACCTTGAAAGAGAACCTTGTCAGTGACTTTGGTTGTTGTCCTTTGTACTCAGAGAGGACCAAAATTACCTCCCTATATTGAGGTCAAGGTACTGTGTGTCCAGCTGTGGCTGATCAGACCCATGCAGGTTCAGAAGGCTCTGCCACAGGTCAAGCGTAAATAGTCCATATGAACATTTGGGGTGGAGATGTCTCTAAATTTGTGCACCTCACATTTCTTTTGAGCTACTACAATTTTGCTTTGCTCGGAGAGCACAGTGTTTACTTTCATGTGGGCACATCGTGTGGTCCTGTGCTAGTGTCTCCCATGTCTCACAAGAAAGACCTTGAGAGTGTCCTTGTACCACTTCTGCCCTCCATGTGAGTGGATTGGTGACATAAGAGTGGTTTGGAAGTAGTCCCGGGAAGGAAACCGTACATTGGGCTTAGCACCTCCATCAATTAGCACAATACCTGGCTGAGAATAAGTGATTAATAAATGCTTGTCTACTTGCCTGAGCTCTCCTGCCAAGCCAGCAGTGTGGGAGGGAGTAGATGATATAGTATCATCCAGTAAGCTCCTATATTTCCAAACCTAACTCTCTCCTCTTCCTCCTCCCCATTCCTCTCTACTGCCCCATTTTGCCCATTAAAATGCTGACTTGCCAGGAATCTCAGGGTCAGACAAAGTTCCATCCACTTCAAGGGATGCTTCCGTTTCCCATACTGCCTCCGACTCGGCAAGCCCTGAAACAAAGACCGTTTAGTCCCTTTCTGAGCGGTCTCTGGGGGCCCGGCCTTCATCGGCTCCGGGCAAGAATTCCTCAGCAGCTTGGAATGTTGCAGAGAAGTCCGATTTTGTCCCACCGGATGTGGGGAGCCTGGAAAGCATTTTCTGGTGACTGGAAGCATTTCCAACTCTGCAAACAATCTCCGCGCCCTTGGTTCTCTGGAGAGACCATAGCCAGAGCCCCTCTGGACTATTCAGAGGAGGGCTGCCATAGCAAAGGCAGATAGTAGGAGCCTAATAAATGCCTGTTGATTTGTCATTTTCTAGAACTAATGGTTGTCTCAGGAACAGACATATTATTGAGGCAGTTGGGATTTTTGTTGTTGTTTTTTTAATAAGGAGCCTGGTAAACAGTGGAAGGCATCTAAGCATCAACCCAGCTACTGTGGGAGACTGCATAGGTTTGGGGAAATATGGGCCAGAGGGCACAGTTGTCAGGTCTAGTCTATCACCTCCTGACAGAGAATCAGACACGCTTATTAAGTGGAGGGAGGGGTGACTCCTAATGGCAGTGATAAAACTGCATTTTACCTTTGTATAGAGTCAGTCTCCAAGAAACACAAAAACACATCTCAGCTTCAGCCCATGAATCATCACCTCAACTTGGGAAAATAAAGAGCTGAAGCAAGGATTCTTCTAAAAATAAAAAGCTGAGGTCCAGGAAAATTAGGGACTGTGTCTTTTTCATTGGGCTTCACTTTTCCTGATGTGCTGGGGATGGTGTATCAAGAAGGATATTTCAAATATGTCCATCTGATGGACCTTGTCCTTCACTGACCTACAGCAGATGTCCACAGCATGAGAAGAGAAAACAGCAGATTGGAGAATCATGTTTCTGTTTATATTTCTGTTGATTAGGCTAACTGTTTTAATGCTGCCTTTCTCCTTTGATGAGTGTTCCCAGACCAAGAAAGAGTTGAGTGTTCCCCGAAGCTGCTTTTTGGTGCAAAATGCAAAACTCATGAAAATCAAATTTACTTCTGTAATATTAGCACTTTAATTTAGTATTGGTCATGGTCAAGGAATGAACGAATGAATGAAAGCATTCATTAAGTATTTACTGTGTGCCAGGAAGAAACTTATTTAAACAAATGTTACCTGTGGTAAGTAGACATGGAAATGGAGATCCAACTCTAATAAGGATTGGAATGGACATTAGTTATAATTTGGTACTTAACCATGACACATACTTAGTATTTTAGGACGCAGCAATCAGCTATGAAGAGCAGCATTAGTAGGAGTAGTAATAATAATAACAATCGCTGGCCTTTATTTAAAGTTTTAAGGTCTGCAAAGTATATTACATATGTTATTCCATTTGATCTTCACAGTAACCCTGTGTAGTAGGTGCTATTATCATCATCCCTATGAGTAAACTGAGGCAGACAGCAGTTAAGTGACTTGCCCAGGGTCACACAGGTAGGAAGTGTCTAGGGCCAGATCCGAATCCTGGAAAAGGGGGCTTCTTGATTCCAGGCCCAAGGCTGATATCCACTCCAGCCTCTAATACTGTCCCTTTGAAATGGAAGCTGAATCACAAACCATGGTGCAGGTTTTGTTGTTGTTGTTTGTTTGTTTTTTAAGAGCCGGACTGTGGCTCCAGCCCAAGTGAGTGAAATTCCATCGTGCCCCAGGGAGCACTCCACTGCTTGGCAGCGGGGCATCTGGTTGCCAGCCCTGCCGCTTTCCCATCAAAGCCTTCTCCCCGTCTCACTCACTGCTCTTTCCTCATGCATACAGAGAATGGAATGCATCCCCTCTGAGACCCGCGTCAGGCTCTGGTCCAAACAAAGCTCGCTAACAACCCGTGTCACCTGGACCTCCCATCCCTCGACTGTAGACAACAGGGCGCTGGACTAGATGACCTTTGCATTCCCCTCCATTTCCAGATCTACGGATCTCTCTCCTTATTTGATATTAATTTACAATTAATTTGTTTAAATTAATTTGAATTAGTTTGAAGTTGTTTCTTTGGAGCTTTTCATTTTTATATCATATTAATTTATAGATATATTCTCTTTATTAGCATCTCTTCGCTCTTGTAATGAAGAAAAACAACTCAGCAAAACCACAGCAGTATTGCAATATTCCACATCCATAGGCTGCCACCTCTCTTCTTCAAAATCAAAACAGGTCATCACAATGACCATTTGTCTTCATTTCAGTTTCATTCTCTTTACATTATGGTACATAATATGTATGCATCATGTATAGTTTACATTATAATGTACGTTACATTATTTACATCATTGTCAAATCAAGTAAAAAGCCTTTAAGACCTATCCGTGGTATTGAGCTAAGTCCTAGGAATGCAAAGAAAGGCTTTTTTGCAATTTCATCATTAAGGATTTTGCAGTTTCATGGGGAGACAACATGCAAACATGTTTGAATGTATGAAGAGATATGTGCAAGATAAGCTGCAGGTAATTTAGAGGAAGGCATTAGCATGAAGGAAGATCTGCTGCCACAAATACCAACAATGGTTACAATTAATATTTTATTATATATGTCTTTTTTTGCTTTCTGTCTTTGGCCTCCTTGCAACATATGCCCAGTAGTAAGATCTCTAGCTTAGAATTCTCTTTATTCCAAACTATTTTTATTTCCTCTTGCTGTCTTAGTTCCATGTTTTGATTTGAAAATGGCCTTTCCTCCCGGCTTTGGAACCTTGCTGGGTTCCGGGTTCCATCCGGTGAAAAAACTATTTAACAGTGATGTTTCTGCAAGATGATGAAAGGGAGCTACCAAGCTCGCTACAGTGTCGCCCTGCTGTCCCGGGTAGACATTGAGAATGATTGCTGTGCCCGGGCTGGTTGTGCTGCAGATCTGTTAGGCCCGAGAGCTGGATCCCCTCCCTCACCTCCTCTCTTCTTCCTTCCAGTGCCGGCTGCTCTCACCCTGGATCCCGTCACCGCCCATCAGCGGCTCATCCTCTCTGATGACTGCACCATTGTAGCCTACGGGAACCTCCACCCCCAGCCCCTGCAGGACTCACCCAAGCGCTTCGACGTGGAGGTGTCCGTGCTGGGCTCGGAGGCGTTTGGCAGCGGCGTCCACTACTGGGAGGTGGTGGTTTCCGAAAAGACCCAGTGGATGATCGGGCTGGCTCACGAGGCGGTCAGCCGCAAGGGCAGCATCCAGATCCAGCCCAGCCGAGGCTTTTACTGCATCGTCATGCACGATGGCAACCAGTACAGCGCTTGTACGGAGCCCTGGACCCGGCTCAATGTCAAGAACAAATTGGAGAAGGTGGGGGTCTTCTTGGACTATGACAAGGGACTCCTCATTTTCTACAATGCGGATGATATGTCGTGGCTGTACACCTTCCGGGAGAAGTTTCCAGGGAAGCTCTGCTCCTACTTCAGTCCGGGTCAGAGCCACGCCAATGGCAAGAACGTGCAGCCTCTGCGCATTAACACGGTGCGCATTTAGTGACCGCTGCCCTGGGGATTGGGCGGCAGACCTCAGAGCCGGAAGGAGAAAGACAGGACGTTGCCTTCCCATCCACCCATGCTGGCATCCTGTGCCGCTGGGGCCTTGCCAGATGGCAGCTGCCCCGGTGGTCTGCAGCCTCAGGGAAATAGAGAAGTCACTTCTCCCTGGACAGCTTGAGGCTTGCCCGTGGCCGGTTCAGGGATCAGATATGTCCCCCTTAACCACAGGGGTTGTTTCCTTATTCTGATCCGCGTTTGGCTCATGGCCATTATTCACTCTCCAGGCCTGGGAGCTTCAAACCACCCACCTGCCCCAGAGTCCCAAGCAATGCTTTTCCTTTTCTTTCTCCATGAACTATGCACATTGTCGTTCACGCAGCCCCTCATAGCAGCAGCCTCTCTTGGCCACACAGGCCACAGGTTCCCTCAGTGCTAGCAGTGCTAGCATTTTTCTCAAACATGAGGGGAAATAACAGTACCTCATGGGAGTGAGAGCCAGGCCCCTGGAGGAAGATGCTGGATTGGTTTAGTCCTGGTGGGTGAGATGGACCCCCTATCCCAGCCTCAGAGATTTTAGAGGAAGATGTGGGGCTTGGGGAGGAGGACGACCAAAGGGCAGGATGGGGGCTACAGGGACTATCAGAGGGAGCTCAGCATGCCATTGTGGGATGGGACAAGATTGGAGGAGTAAGGACTTTAGCTCTGAGTATAGGATTGCTTCTTTGGTGAGAAACTATCTCATCGCTTAACCTGACCCTAAGCTTAGCTTTGATGAGGATATAGGAAAGGAGGCTTTGGAGGAGCAGATCTCTTTATAGTTAACTCTTGGTGCCCAAATCAAGGACTTTTAACCATGTAACAAGAAGAAAAGAAGCCTTGGGAAAGGCCTCCGGTGCAGCCTGGTGAAATCATTGACTGGTAGTCTGGTCTAGGCTGTGCATCAGGTCTCCTATAAGACTGAGGAGTTTGGGGCTTTGTATGGGAGGGATGGGCCATACTTCTAGGGGCTGATCTTCGGCAGCTGACTTTCCATAGCAGGCCTGCCCAGCAGCCTGGACTCCAAGGAGGTTCATTTCAGGAAAGGAAGGACTCTGTCCATTTCGAAACCCTGCTGCTATCGGAACTGGGCCCAAGCATTTCTTGTTCCCCTAGCTCAAATCACTCTACCCAAGGCAGCTCTGAATTCTCAGGGAGGAAGGGGGGCTGCACTGCCCCCCAAGTCAAAACTGAGATTTTCTTCTTCTCCCTGACTCCTGAAACTGTTTCTAGCTGTGAGCATAGACCCTGATTGCCCAGTTAGTCACTTCAGGGCCAGATCCTTTCAGGCAAATTTGAGATTTCATTCTCAAATCACCAGTATTCACAAAGTGAGACCAGGAGTTGAAACATCTTAGCTCATGGGAAAACAACAATTATGGCATGGCTCAGAGCCCCATATCCTCACCCCAGTGTGCCTAATAATCAGCAGTTCCACTTAGTCTCCTCGGGACCCCAAGGCAGCAATGAAACAATGGAGTAGATTGGGGATGCTCGGGGGTTCCCCAATGGAAGGAGCTGCTCTGGAGGGACATATTTGGGGAAAATGGGCCCAATGCCTGTACAACCTCTCTCTCCTTCCCCTCATTCTTTGATCTTCTTCACTTCCCAGAATGCAGTATTTATAATTTTAAAAAAGAAGGAAATAAAGAAAAAAGGAAAAAAATGTTATTATATCCATTTTGTGGTTAATGGCACATTTGTACAATATTAAATTAAAGTTATGGCATATTATAGTTTGTTTTTCTCCATGAGCAGGGACCTCTGATCATAGATAGGCATCATTGGTTGGGCTCATTCTCCTAACCTTCTCCCCCCTCCTGCTTGCTTTGCCCAATTTCTTTTAAGAGAAGCTCCCTCCTCCCTTTCTCTGTCTGGGGTTAAGTCCCCTTACCCTATTCTGTGTCTAACTCTATTAGGAGCTGGGTTACTTTCATAAATAACCTGTTGGACTAGATTGGATTTCACCTCCATGAATTAAAATTCAGAAATTCACCATCTGTGACCAGTCTGCCAAAATATAACCAGGAAGTCTTTAGAGTTATCAGCCAGCTTTGGAAGTCCCAACTGCCCAAAAAGGCAACTTTTCACCTACCTAAGGTTGAGTTAGGTCTTTAGAAATCACCCTAGAGCACCCTGGCTTGCCTTTTAGAATAAACTGGAGTGGGATTTGAAGGGTTTGGGAAGATCCCCCATAACATTTCTCCTCCTCACATCTTAGCATAATGGAACTTTTATCAAATCCTTTTCTGAAAGCAGATTTCAAAATAGTATAGAAGACATGAAAACTCAGAAATGTAAGGGGAGATACCATCAGGAAGGCAAAGGGCCCAGCCAGGAAGAAGGACCTAGCAGTCTGTGTCACATTAAGAAATGGACATCTGTATGACATCTTACAATGGTGGAGTCGTCCTCACAGAATGCCCACATGCAGAAAAAGCCTGGGAGCTTACTGGCCCAGAGGTAGGAGGAGGTAAAGAATGGAGGAAGTGTAGTGGAGGCCAGATTGGGAAAGGAATAAATAAGCTTGAGTTTAAAAACAAAACTCCAGAGATACCAAATGATGGAATGGTCTCAGAATGAGCCAAAAAACTGGTCAGAAACACCAAGTAAGGAGAGTCCAGGGTAAGGACAGGGGCCAAGAGTCCTGAGCAGAGTGATATAGGAATCGCATGGGTAGAAGCCAAGGGACCAATATGAACACAGATGATCAAGTGAAAGGCTGTATAATGAGCAGAGAAGCATGGGAACATGGACCCAGATCAGTAGTTGCTTTGTTCAATGAATAGTTTCCTTCCCAATAGTTGCTTATTTAAAGGCCTATTCCCAGGGAGAACCTGACAGGGCAGGATTTAGCCCCAATTTTACAGATGAGAAAATCTAGATTCTGTGAGATTAGCTGACAACTAATGAATGATTTACTCTGCCCCGCCCTTTTCCCCATTGCCTCTCACCATGAGTCCTGACTACTACTGTTTCCACAGCTGCCAAGGTAAGTAGGGAAGTAAGTCCACCAGCAGGCAGCCCAGACCCAAGCATTGTGTGTGGGAGTGCAATATGGGGAGTGAGGAATGGAAAGGAAACAAGACCCAAATGGGATTAGAGGAATCAGACTTTAGGCACAGGGAGGGGAGTGCGTGAAGTATAATTAAGCAAAATGACTTGAAAACAATTAAGAAGCAAAGAATATTGAAACATCAAGTTGGGTAGTCTCTTTTGTTGAGCATCTCAAAATATCAGTGAAGGGATTGAGGATTCTGATCCCTACAATGATCCTGAGATATGAATGTTATTTGCATTTCCATTTTTCAGAGGAGGCTGAGTTGGTGACTTGCCTAGGCTGTTACACAGCTCCTAAGTGGCTGAGCTGAAACTTGAACTCAGATTTTGTAGCTTCCAAATCCAAAATGGTTCTGGTACCTCTGGCCTTGGAGTCAGGGGGATATAAGTAGATTCAGTTCCTGGTTCCAATATTTACTAGCTGTAATACTGGAAGAAACTCTTCTACCTCTCTATGCCTCAGTTTCTTGAAGTATATAAGATGAGGATTATGGTCCTTATGCCATCTAACTTAAAGGAAAATACTTGGTAAATCTCAGATTTTTGCTATGTTCATGTGTTATTACAATCAAACCAGACTCCAAAGGGGAAGGCTATCAAAGGAAAGTTAGTAGGAGAAAGCTTCTTGGGGGAGCTCAAGGTCGAATGAACATATAGATTAGTGGGGGAGGTCATTCCCAAAGGCAGGGAATAAGGCTGAGGCAAATTATATTGTGTCTCCAACATGGCGAAGTGATAGGTTACAAGAAAAAGCCAAGATAGCCTCAAAACATAAAAAGTCACAAAGGAGAAAATTCCTGCCCAGCAGAATATAGAGCTGATCACAGGTACAAAAGCCTCAGATGATTTTAATCAGCAGCCTGGGGAGTTACCTTGGACCAGATAATCTCAAGGTAAGGTCCCTTCCAGCTCAGACAGTATCTGGATCTTTAATGTTTATATGTGATAAAGAGGTAAATTATTGTAATTCCTGGTAAGGTCTTTGTAGGGGTGGGATGGGGCCGGGAAAGGGGAAGTGATGAGAAAAACAAATCAAAGAGGGAAGAATGTCTTTGTTCTTGGCTTGAGGTCCTCTCTCAGAAAGATGAGTGGAGCCACAGTGATGAGGGTGGGCACAGATGAGAGGACCTATCAGAAAGGGCAGAAAAGCCTTAGTTGTCTGCAAGTATTGATTAGATGGCACTGGAAATCTATTTGGGATCCACTGACCCAAGAAGGAGAGGTGGCTCTATAAGAAAATCCACCATCACTGTTTCCCCCACCCCAGTCTACCCGATGGGGTTTGGAGAAGCTTGAGCCCACAACCATTTTGCCAAACAGGCAGAGATGGAACTGTTTTATCTCTCAGCCTCCATGCTTAGCAGGGCCAGGGAAGTAACTATACCAGTTTCATCCAATCCTCCTCCTCCAGAAGAGGAGGGCTAGCTTTGTTCGTTATTTCATTGCTGATTCTATTTCTCAGATTGCATAACAAGAGTCCAAAGCAGTTGGGATCATTTTACCATCTTGCCAAAAGTTTTGGGATTCTAGGATCATACAGATTTAGAGCTGGACAGGGCCAGAGAACTTTGGGACTTTCTCTCTGGAGGTTCTGCAAGTGCAGAAAACAACCTATATTAACCACCTAGCAAAACAAAAACAGACTCTAGGGAGAGAACTCTCTGCTGTTAACTAAGAAGCTTCCCACTGGGGAGAATTCAATTCTCTTGGAGCTGACTGCTCATGATCTAAGGTCCTTTCCCCTGCTCCCTCATCTCTGTCCCAGAATCTTAACTCTGTGCCTCTCCCCCACTTCCCACACTTGCTTCTATGAGTTATGAACCTGGAATCAGGAAGCTCGGTTTTGGGGTTCATCGGGTCAGGAAAAGGGCTTTCTAAAACTTTGCCAGCCTGAAGTCAGGGCAAAGGTGAATGTAGTGTTCTGCCTCCTGATCCTGCCCTAGGCTGCTCTGAGGATTGGGATTGCAATTCCAGGCATAGGTGAGACTGAGAGGCAAAAGCATGAAGCCAAAGGGCCAGAAAGGACCTCAGAATGAAAAATGTCAGAGCCAAGAGGGACCTTAGATCACAGGCTGTCAGACCCTTAGAATATAATATGCCAGAGCTGGGAGAGCTCTTAGAATACAGAATGTCAGAGCTGGAAGGACCCTTAGAATATAAGATATCAGAACTGGGAACTTATCAGACTGAGAAGGCTCTCAGATCATAGAATAATGTCAGAGCTGGAAGGGGTATTAGAATATAGAATATCAAAAAGTCACAGGAACTTTGAACATAGATTGTCAAAGCTAGAAGAAGCCTTAGAATATAGAGACAGAAGATACTGGTACATTGGATAATAGCACTTAGGATATTAGAACTGAAAAAGATTTTAGAACTCTACCACAACCCTCTTTTTTTACAGTTAGACAGAAATCATAGGCTTGGGAAAGACCCAGGTCTACCCATTCTTAGCCTAGTAATCTTCCCATCACAATAAATCATTGGTGTGCATTCTTACCCTTCCTTATCTCCTTCAGGAGCCTGGGAGCCTCTGCTCTCAGGACAGGCTATGAGATTAAGAATTGGCGTGTTATATGGAAAGAATATTAGACCATAATGCTAGGTTTAAATTCCAGCTAAATATGACTTTATGCAAAGTACCAACCTTCAATAAGATGACCTTTCATATATATATTTATATATATTTACATATAAATGTAAAATTTACACTTAGGTAAATAAACATACAAATACTAAACCACACAGCTAACTTTTCATGACAGAAAAAGACCTAAGGGTTGTAATAAATTGCTTATTCATTATTGGGTATGAATAGCCCAAAAGGTCAGTATAATGCTTCTATGAGTAGTGGAATACTTCCATACTGCAATGGTTTTTATTTTTGTGATCTCATTGATGCAAGTTCTCTCTCCAATCGGTATGGATGGCAGCCTTTTCATACCTTGGAACTTGTTAGTGTCCTCACATAAATTTTCCACAAGGCTACAGGTCTTTGATATCACATGAATGCCAGTGAACCCTCACTCTAATCAAGAATTGTATTCTTCCATAATCAGACTCCAACTAGAGTAATACATATAGACTAACAACATGTTTTAGAAAGGACATTCATTGGCAAAGTAGAACACATCTTCAGAAGAGTGAAGAAGACAAGGTAACTCAAAAGCAGGTGATCTGAGAATCATCCTAAGGAACTAGGGATGTTGAATAAGGCAGATATTTGGGGAAGTATAAATGCTGGGAGTGAAAGATTAAGCTTGTTCTGTCATGGGCAGAATGTCGAAGTAATTCATATCGATACAAGAAAAAACTTCTTAACATTGCTAACAAGAAGTACTGGGTTTCCTGTCAATGGGGGTTTCCAAATATAGGTGAGATGACTGCTTGTCTTGAATATTATGGAGGAAATTCCTGCCCAGTATGAGCTATGATAGAGGACTGCTTTTTGTTCTATCCAGTTAAGAGACCATCTAGCTTGATGACTCTCTCCGTTACATTTACAAATGGGGATATAATCTTTATCCTTATCTTCCTTATAAGATTGCTGGGAGAAAGGATCAAAAGAGATATAACCAAGCTGTTTGTAGCCATATAAAGGTCCTCCCTAATTAATTTAAGTCATTTACCCTAATTCTTAGTTAGAAATTGTCAATGTTTCCTCTCCTAGTGATGTTTCAGAGAAAAGGCAAAAGGTGGGTGTGGGGATGGGAAGGAAGGACACTAAGGCCTTAGGTGATTTGACAGCTAGTGCTAGGAGCACTTGAGTCTCTTTTCACACCCCAGGGAAATCTTGAAAGAGCGCTGAGATAGGAGACCTCTAAAGAGGTAAGAGGCCCATGGTCCAGGCTCCCAAGAGGGACGCCGCCACAGAGGTCCAGCCAGTCCTTCCTTCTCTGCTGCATTTTTTTTTTAAGAGCTGACTGGTCCTTACACCAGGTCCTTCCAAGCCTTCTCCTCCAGAGGGCAGACCTGACTCTTAGCGAGGCCCCTCCTCCCCTCCCTCCTCCCAAGGACAGCATTAGTACCTGCCCACACCTGGTACACTGGTAACCAAGCCTAGAGCCAGAGCAAAAGCAGAAACTTGAGGCAGTGGCCACAGAAGGGGACTACACTCTCATCCCTAGCCTAGCGTGGCCCTCTCACTGAAGCTTCAGGGATTCCCAGGTGAGTGTTGGGAAACCTTGGGGATAAGGTCAGCTAGGGTGATGGAGGAGAAGTGGTGGATTTAGACCCTGGAGTCTTTTTGTGTCCATAGTCCTGGAGTAGGTAAGCCCTGGGATCTCAAGACTGATTTGGAACCTGGGATTTTTTTTTCCCAACAAAGGAGCCAGCAGCCAGAATTAGACCCTTTTCTAATTTCAGCGACTCCTAAGACCTTATCCCTTATGGGATCAAAGGCGCTCTTTTCTAACTAGGTATAGAGTGCAGAACAGCTGTCCCTTTAAGCAGAAGGATTATGGTAAGAGGCACTAGACATTGGTCCCTAAGGGTCTCCAGAATCTTCAAGGCCACTTTCTTTTCCATGTCCTTCTCCCTTTTCCATTCAGATCCCCAATGTTTTCCCATAGCTCCCAGTACAGCGCCCCATCTGGCTCTATCTTCCCTGGCTAGCCTGTAATCCTCTCCCATCCCAATGTCCCCAGTCACAGTTTACTAATCCAGTGTCCTAATTGCAGACAAGTGTTCAGCTAACTACTATGTGACCTGTCCAGTGGTGAGGGGGGATGCTGCTGCCTCCCAAAGTTCCTATTTTTCTTTTGCTTTCTGACAGCTCAAATTGTTACGAGGTTTTTTTTTTTTTTCCTGCCCAAATCTGCTTCTCAAGCAACTTAGGTCCCTTTGCTCCTAATTCTGCTATACAGGGCCAAACAAAACAAGCCTAATCCGTGTTCCACATGGTTGCCCTTTCAATTTTTGAAGTCAGCTAACATGTTCCCCCCAAGTCCAAGCCAAACATCCCCAGTTCCTTTCATTGTGTGAGTCCCTAAACATCCTGTTCACCTTCCACTGGATGCCTTCCAGTCGTCAATGTCCTTCCTAGAAGGTGGCAGCCAGAACTGATCATAATACTCGAGTTGATCTGCCTAAGGTAGATGAAAGTATGGCTTTCCCCTCTCTTATTCTGGAGACTGTTTCTAGTAACATTGTCTGCTGGTATGAACATTTCTGGATGCCACATTAACACTATTTATTCAATAAGCTTGCAGGCCATTAAAGCCCTAGGTCTTTTCATGTGAACTATTGCCCAGACCCATTTCCTCAATCTTCCTGTTTGGTGGATTTTTTGAACCTAAAACATAAGAGTTTCACATTTATCCTTATTAGAATAATGGTCTCAAAGAAACTGCTATGGAGTCAGAGGACCAGGGTACAAGTCCCAGCTACTTTGGAAAAGTTCTATCCTCCTTGGGAATGAAGGGATTGGATCAGATCATCTTAAAGGTCCCTTCCAAATCCAGGCCCTCTGAAGAGTTCAGCCCATCCTTATAGCCACTGTAATGTGGACCTGTTTTGCCATAATCCAAAGAAGTAGTTAATGTTGTTAGAATAGAGGTTTCACACAAATTGGACATGGAGAAACCAAAGGGGACGGCTTTCCTAATGTATTCTCTTGTCCCATTCAGTCTGACCTTAACCTGCCTTTGCTTTTTGACTATCAAATTCTAATTCTCAGCAAGCTTTCAAGGCCAACCCGACTATATCTCCTCCTTACTCTATCCCTCTTCCACACCACCAAAAATCCAGGTTGCTGTGCGACCAAGCTTGGGAATGAAAAAGATAGATTCCTTCCTCTCATAAAGCAGAGAGAAAATGCAACTGATTTTGCAAAACTCACAGGCCTTCTGCTTTCATAGGCTTTCTCTGAGAAGGGAATAGAATAAAATCATAGACCTACAGAATATAAGAGCTAGAATAAGAAAATAGACTAGAGAGACAGCAATGTAGGGAATTGTAGAAAGAAAAGGTGGTTTGCACAAAGTCACATGGTTAATGACTAATAAAACTAAATCTGGAACCCAAGACACAGAATATCAAAATTGGAAAGGACCTCAGAAGTCCAAACCATAACCCCCCCAAAAAACCTTCGACATCATACCTAACCTTTGCCTAAAGATCTCCAATGAAGGGAATCCTACTACAGTAGCCCACTCCATTTTTGAATAATTCTAGTTATTAGGAAGTTTGTAAGCTTTCTGACTTCCAAAATAGCATTCTTTTGACTATACAGCACTGTCCCTTTCTGGGTAGGAATCTGTGCTTGGTATGGTTGGGAAGAGAGAACAAAGACAGTCTCTTCTTTTAAGGAATTCAAAACCTAGTAAAGAAGATGGCATACATGAAAATCTTCATTGATCTTATACCTCATAGGTATAAGGATGAAGGGAATCACATAGAAAATACCTAAAACATCGCCTGTGTCCTAGAGTTAGCCCTAACATCCCTACAGCTCAGAATTCAAGCATAAGGAGAAAGTTTTGGGGAGCCAGGATTGCACTCCCTGATGTCACTCTTGAGAACACAGGAAATCATGTAATTCCTATTAGGGATCATTCTGCACCACAAAATGATTTAGCTGAACTTCTTTTGAAGCTATTTCTGTTTCCAGAAACTCATGAATTCCCTCTCCTAACACACCACTGTATACAATGACAAAGACAAAATGTACTTTGTTTTGCCTTAAAAATGCCAATCAAGATCCATTGATAGCCTTTAGTTGGAGAATCAACGTTCCCACCTGGCTGTCCCGCAAGGGAATGAGCTGCCATATAAGGTAATGAGCTCCCCATCACTGGGTTTGTTGTAACACAGCTTGGATAACCACCATCAGGATGCTGTAAGAGGTCTTGAATGCCATGGAAGATTAAAATAGATAATCCCTCTGGTCTCTCTCAAATCTGAGATTGGAGAAATAAGGCCCAGTAGGAAGAAGATCAGACTTTGGAAGCCAGATTCTAAGTAGGGTCTGGGAAGACTTGAGAGGAAGGCCAGCTTCGGATGGCTTTTATGGAAAAAGGTGAGGGTAAGCCAGAGCTGGGAAAGTCTTGGGTGTAAAAATCCGGGCTAGCTCCTCTGAAGGGCTCAGAATAAGTCCTTGTCAGGATAAGCAAAAGTCTTTGCCCCACGTCGGGCACCAAATTGTAATGCCCGGTTGTCTCTCAATTGTAATCCTTCTCTGGGAGGTTTCTTTTCTGTAGAATCTTTTCCTCTGTGAGCAGATTTCTTGGGAGGCTTCTGGAGCCTTCCCCTCCAAAAGTGTGGGATTGCTGGATTTGCGAATCCACAGGACGTCTTCTCTTTGACTCAATCCAGACTGTCTTCCCAACTCAATGTCCCAATCTAGACTGCTCTTCAGACTCAATGCTGCCTTCTTTTATCCTCGAAGAGAATGGGCTTGTGAGAACTCCTACAGCCAATGAACTTGCTCCTTTTAAAGGTGTAAACTCCTTTAAATGTGTAAACTCCTTTTCAGAAGTCTAAAGGTGTAAACTCCTTTTAAAAGTTTGAACTAAAGGTGTGAATTCTGAGCTAGAGAATTGTTTAGACAACCTGAGTTAGCACCTTGTAATCCTAACATCGGGTTTCTGCCTCTGGCTAATGGATCATTCACAGGCTTGGAGTGGAGAACATCAGGCTTCATCCCCACCTTGTACCTGACAATTCTGTTGAAGAGCACCTCTACTAATGAGCATCTATCATCCATGCAACTTTTCCAGTGTCGACTATCGATGCAGTAAGTAGGGATCCCCACCTTGTTTAGGTTTCCTAGGGGTTTTCACTCTACCTCAGTCTATGCTTGTGAGGCCAAGGGTCAGTGACCATTTCTGTCCCCATCACCAGCTGTTCTAGAGCACCAGCTCTAGTTGGCAAGAGGTTAGGACCTCCCCTCCTCTGTCATCACTGTATCTAGGCATGGGGGCACCAATAATCTAAGTGAGGGCTCTGGATCCTGGGGGCTCTCATGCCAGGATCCCAGCTGGTGGAAATAGACATCCAGGAGATGGTATATAGCAGCTGCAAAAGTCTAATAACCCTGACCAATGTGTTTTATAAAACATTCATAGTACTCCTTGCCCTCCCTTCATCGTCTCAGCTCTATCAGTCAATCAGCAAGCACCAATGGTGTGTTCTAAACATCACAAAGAATGAAGCTTCTGATTCTGAAGCTCTTTGGGCTTTTTCTTCTCAATGCCCATCCCAATGACTCCAAAATTCTCTTCTCTAAGAAAGTAATTATTATAGCTCATGTTCATTTTTTCCCCAAGGTACTTTTACCTACATTGTCTAAATTTATCTCCACAAAAAAAGAAATATAGGTATTATCTGCATTTTATAGAAGAGGATAATGAGACTGAGCTATATTAAGGGACTTAACTTAATTTGTACAACATGTTAATAGCCAAGCAGGTACTCAGGTCTCCTGATTCCTACTTGGGCTTCTTTTTACTGGACCAGACCCCATCTCGAGAGAACAGAAGGGAAAGGAATCCAGAAAGCCATGGAGCAGGGGAACCAAGAAAGGCCCCATGGGATCATGCAGGCCATAGTTATTTTTTCTTGGACTGATGCCAAGATCTTGGGCAGGGTAAAGAGAAAAACAGAGGCTCCTGGGAGCTCCTATTTGCTCCATTCAAGCTCAGGCCATGGAAGCTGAGGGCTCAGAAGGTAGGTATGACCTCCCTTCCCTGCACCAAGACCCATATTGACTTTGGAGGAATTCTCAGTAAATAATCATTAGCTACTGTTTATATGGCACCAGCCTTAGTAACCCAAGTAAGAAGTATTGACAGTCCCTGGTACAGTTGGCCTTGGTCACCAGTAAAATCCACTGATCTAACCCTGAGCTATAGATACAAACCATAACCCAGCTAGCAGTCAATCCTATCTCTGTAGTTTTTGTCTTTCCAAGGATATTTTCTGTTCTTCAGCTTAATAAACTCCTACCACATACCTAGTTCCTTCACCTGTGATATTTTCCTTCTATTTCTTTATCTGAATTCTATGTCAAGGCTGATCAGGTACATGTCTGGGAAGATTGCCCTGACAATCCCAGTTTGGACAGAATTCCTCCTTTCCTCCCTCCTTTAGCACTTAACATCAACACTGTTGCGATGCTGCTGTGACTTCATCCATGTGGCTCCCTTCTCCATTGGTGTGAACCATTGTCACACATACATGCAATGACGTATCATTATGGGCAATTCCTATCTGTCTTTCCATAAATCCTCCACAACAGAAAGTTGCAGTGGGAGGAATACTGCATTTAAAGAAAAAGGGCCTGAGCATAGGTGACCTCTCAGGCACATCATTACCTTCTTTAGAGCTGATGCCCTGCAAATGGACACCAACAAGGCTTTGCTAACTGATAGAAAAAGGTTTCTCTCCCTCTCTAGAGAGGCCATTCCACCTTTCTCTGATAGACTTTTCCCCTCTTCCCATGGTCTCCAGATGTGGTTAGTCTGCAGGCCCCAGTGATCATCATTCCGGCACTGCTGTCCTCCTCCACCCTGCTTGTGGTTGCCTGCATCGTATGGAAGACATGCCGGAGGTGGAGGACTACTGGGGAGTGCCCCCCCTCCCAGTGACAGGTAAGCCCAGGCCAGCTCTGGAGGTAATAGTAATAGTATTGGTAACTTACACCAGTCTCTCACATGTATAATAAAGCTTACAATAAAGCAGTTTTATGTCTTTTATCTCATATAATCTATATAACCACCCTTTGAGATAAATAGGGCAGAGATAATTATTCCCAATTCCTCACTTCCGTAGATGAGGAAACTGAGGCTGAGAAAGGTTTACCTGAAGCATGATGTAAAATAAAAGAAAAAAAAAACTTTTTACTGGAGTTTGAATCAAAGGACGTATGTCTAATTTCTAGACCCACCACTTATTAGCTATGTGACTTGAACCACATGGCTTTACTGGCACTTCAGTTTTTTCATCTGTAAAAGGGGAGGTATCATATCATTTTGGCATAGAGTTAATCTTGAATTCTGGGAAACTCTGCCAGTTTATCTTAAGTTCCCACGAAGTTACGAAGGCTATAAGGACAGCCTCAAATGAATTATCACCTGAGCCTCAACTGAGCTATGTCTCCATATGCTCTTAACCAGGAGCATGGCATCTAGGTGTCCAGAGTAAATGATGAAGCCGTCTCCAGAGACTGTGAATGCCATCTGAATTTTTGCTGAAGGAGGAAGATGAAACTGTGGGTCTTTTTGAAATACTGTACTTCATTGCCTCTCCTCACTGAACTGTTTTGACTTAAAAAAAAAAAAAAACTTTTGCAAGCTGTAAAACACACAAGAAATATAACCTGCTTTTGTTATTTTTTGTCATTTAATCATCTCCCAATCCCAGCTATTTAATGACAAAATCAGGACTGTCCTCCAGCTCTCTCCTGGATTTCAATATTTTTTCAACCTTTCTCTAATATGGCATCTTGCCTCCATTCCTGAGGTACACCGGCCCTTCTAGAGTCATTCAGTGACACTCAGTTCTTCCAGTGTCCCACTCTTCCATCTCTACCTGAACTTCAATCTTCCTGTTCTAATCCTATCCCACAGTCAAAGCCATAAGTGTAAATAGAGAAATGATGGCCCTCCCCACTTCAAGCTTGAAAGACACCCACAATTGGCTGGATAAAGAGGTAACTCCTTTGTTGATGATGGAATATAGTCCTAAAGCTCATCAGTATGAGACTTTATCGATAGCAATAAATATCTCATTCCTACTTCATTTTGCTGAAGAAAAAGATTGAGATGATGTGTGCCATCTTTTCTCTCAAACCCCAGAGAGACTGAAGAGACGCTGCAACTAGAAGAAAGCTAATGTCTCCATTCCTCTCTTCCTCCCACCTGCCCCTCATATGGGTAACCACTGATGGTCATCAATGAGGAAAGAGTCTCTCACCAGTGGGCTTTGGGACTCAGGTTACAATTAAAAAATAATAAATGAGCCTTGGTTTCTATGCATACAATCAGCCCAAATAATCCCACGAATGCCAGGATTCTGCTTTCTAATTTAGGCTTTCCCTTCAGAGTATTTTGAGATATCTTTATTCCTTCAAGACTATTTTTATAGTTTAAATTTTTTCTGAGTATTCAAATCATAATCATTATAGCATTTAGGATTTCAAAAGACCTAAAATACCATCCAATGCAACCCTTTGTTTTTATAAAAAAGGAAATTTAGACTCATGAGGAGAAGAGACTTAACTAAGGTCAAAGACCCATTTAGACACAGACCTGGAAGTAGAAACAAAATCTGCAGGCTCATAAACTCTGGCTCTTTCCACTACAGTTTTGACTGGGAAAACCCTGGTCAGTTTATCCGCTGAGAACACTCCTCCACACTCAGCCCCACCTCTTCCACTTTCAGCCTTTCATGTGTGCCCTATTATGACAGGCTATCTGTAATATGGTCCCCTTGGGTGGAAGAGAAAATAAAAGAAGCTTTTGCTTAAGGAAAAAAAGATCTTGGAAAAAACATTTTCCAAATTATCCGTTAATAGCAGAGAAACTGGGGGAAAACCTGGTTAGGAAATAGAAAATAGCAGTATCCTTGAATTCTCTCTGGCTGCCTTCCTCCCTCTCACTTTCCTTTTTTCTCTGCATTTGGCTGAGCCAGAAATCCAATAGCCCACAAGGTTAAAAAAAAATGGTTCTAGCTTTAGGGGATATATGCTTTGATCTCCATTTAAACAAGGAACCTAAGTGAGCAAGTCTTAAGGCTGCTAGGAAAGGAAGGAGGGAGTATGGCTGCAGGAGTCCTGTATAGAACTGAACGTTTTACAATTTTACCTGCCTGCCCTTTGCTGTAGGTGCCTGAGATGACAGCTTGGTGCTTCCTTGGAACCGCCTGCCTGCTTCTTGCCCAGCTTGGGCCTATTACTACATCATGGCAGCAGCATGGGACCCTAGCAGCAACACCTCCTTCCACCGGGACTAACAGCCCAAATGTGAACCAGCAAGTACAGAGACAATCCTGAAGAATCAGCATCTGCCACCCTCATTTTCTGCCTGGGGCAGGCAAGGCAAAAAGTTGTAAACCGCAACAAATATTTATTGAGCAAGATAGAACATAGACACACATCCATATGTGTGTGTGTATATATTAGGCTTTCAACAAACATTTGTTGAGTTGATAAAGGATGCTAAACCAGTCCTTTCTATTACTATCCAACACTCACATACTTCTCTATCCTCTCTGCATTTTTCTCCTAGTCTGATGAGGGTCTTGCTTTACCGCCAAAAGATGCTACATGTGTGCATTAATTTTCTCAGCAAAAAATTAATTTAGTGCCACCCATATAGGAGAGACAATGTGATTTAGCATAAGGTGTACCCTGGTCTTGAAATCTTAATGTTTTGCTCATTTTTATTCTGTACTTCCTGTACCATCTTCAGCTAATTGCACACCCAGATACTTAGACAAGAAGGTGTCACTCTTGTGTTTTCACCCTGTTATTGTCCTTCCCTTTCATTTTCTAGATCTTATTTGTAAATCTAAATTGATAAATTTCTAGTGCAACTTCCTCAGTCTCTTTAAACTCCTCTCCCTTTTCTTCTTTATCAGAACCATGTGTTTCATTACAATGTTATTCTTAAGGGTCTTCCCTTCAACCCATACCTGAACATTCCAAAGCATGAGTACATTTTATAAAGTTTATTAACTAAAAATATATATACGAATCCAGAAATGCTACACCTGGAGAGAACTACCAGTAAGTATACAAGAAATCTCCCCAGTGTTACACTAAAGTGGCTCTGGGTTTGGACAATTTGGGTTCTCTGGACTGAGCTCGTAAACCTTAGCTAGGGATCTATTGGAACCTAACCCACCGGGGATTAACAATAAAATCCAGATAAACACATCGTTTCTAATCTTTACATTCATAAAAGATTCTCCTATACTTTATGGGCATATAAACAAAACATCCAGTCCCTTGCCTAGCTGATCAGAATTTCCATCTCTTCTTCTGCCCCATTCCACTAAATCTGGTGACTTTGCCTTCATTATAACCAGAGGTTCAGCTGCGCTCTTTAAGCTTCTAATGCCTAAACCCTTATTTTCTCTCTCGAAATCCAAATCCATAGCGTCTCCACTGGGGTGTCTTTCTCACTGGCACCTCAGACCGGACATGTGCAAACCTGAACATTTATTCTCTCTTCTAAACTCGTCTCCTGGGACCTCCCCCACGTCATCTCATCAGTTGCCTTATCCATACACTGACACATCATCTCCTCCCTCCTCCCTTTCCATTTAGATCACCCCATTTCTAGTTCTCATAACTTCTTCTGGAACCCTGTCATAATGTAACAGAAGCCAAGAAGACGTGTTCAAAACATGCTTTAGATGCTTAATTCATTTAACCTATTAGCCTGTTTCCTTATCTGTAAAAATGAGCACTTCTCTCCCAGAGTTCTATGAAGACCAAATAAGTTAAAATCTTAAAGCACTCTGTGAATGCTGTTAGCGGTATTTACTCCCGATTTTTTCCTTTTCACTTTACTTTTCACAAAGCTATCAAAATTTTTTTCTTCTTCCCAATACACAAGTGTGACTGTAGTACTGCCTTACTCAGAGAGGTTATCCCGGGCTTTGCATTTAAGGACTTGCAGCTGTGGCCCTTACTTTTTCCAGAATTATTGCTCGGGACTGTGTCCTGTGTAAACCTCCAAGTCCCAGTCAAGTCAGCTGTTCCCAACCTCCCCTTGCTTTCTCCCATCTCTGCAGACTCCCCAAGGCCTAAAAGTCAGAATTCAGCTTTTCCCCAAAACTCCCCCTTCTTCCGTGGAACAGGACGCATGTTTTTGTTGGCTCCCCGTGTCTTGTACATAACAGGCCCTTAATAAAGGGTTAGCCTTGTCCCTGAGGACTCATCTAGAGAGAGACGTTCCTTCTTGGTCCCTTGGAAAGGCAGACGCGGGTGGAACGTTCAAGGATGGTTGGGGGACTCGGCAGCGAGTTAGAGCTTTCGTGCTTTCAGTTTTTCGGTTTATTTTCTTTTCCTCTCACTCTTCCCCCGCCCCACTGGACAAACAAAACCCTTTTAATGACTATGTAGTCCAGCCAAACAAATCCCCTCCTTCCTTCATCGGAAGCCGGAATCTTTGATTACAATTCACCATCTAGCGGCAGCTTTTACATGCATTTGTGGCGGACCTGCACCAGGCTGATTCTCCTTTCTGGAAAAGTGGCAGTTTTTCATTTTCGTTTCCCAGCCTCCCGCGTAAAGCACGTTTGTTCTAAAGTTCTCTTGCTCACGAGTCTCTAGATGATTTAGACCAGTTCCGTTAGTCTCTTAAAGAGAGCCAGAGAGAGGTCTGTGGGAACCGACTGTGGAGCACGACACAGTATTTTCACTTTTTTTTTGTTGTTGTTGTTTGCATTTTTCTCATTTTTTAATTCTTTTTGATTTGATTGTGTGTGCGCGTGCGCAGCATATTTGTGGAAATACACATAGATGTGTTTAACGTATATTGGATCACTCGCCGATCGGGGGAGGGGTGGCGGAAAAGGAGGGAAAAAATAGAACAAAGAGTTTTGTAGGAGTGAACGTCTAAAACTATCCATGTATATATTTTGAAAATAAAAACTATAATTTTAAAAAGGGGGAGCTTAATAAATGCTTGTGGGTTTTTGAAAAGCTGAGCAGAGACGGCCCCATTCGCCAGATGAAAAAACTGATAAGGCCGCGAGAAGAAACGAGACTGCGCAGGTCTGGAGCGGAGGAAGAGCTGAGGCGACCAACCTCCTCCTCTCCCTCTCTCGGGGGAGTGCCCTAAGACGAGTCTGAGGCTCTCCCAAGGACGCGTCTTAGGCTGAGAACGAGCTAAAGCGCCACAAGCGGGGGGCCATGGCCCAACCTCCCTAAAACTGCGAACGTCACCTCACGTCCGGTGTCTCGGTCTCCATCTTTGGGAGGACCGGAAGTGGCGTGCGGAATACGCACTCTATTTCCGCTGACGTTCTTCCTGTTTCTTCAGATGGAACTTTGTTCGGATGGAGGACTTTGTTGCCCCCGTTGTCCTACTTCCCATTTACTATCTTCCACCCTATCCCTTTTTCTTTCTTTCTTTCTTTCTTTAACTCCGAGCCAATGCACGTACCACAACACTCCCCCTACACTCGCATTCCTCAATTCCAAAGCCGGCCCCTCCTCCAGCCTTTATCTGGAAGGACCCGCCCCATTCTGACTATAGGCATGCTCATTGGCTTGGAGTAGCAGCGGGGTGGGACAACTCGTAATATTCTGGGAGCTAATTGGCTCACAGTACAGCGGCCATCACGATGGTCGAGCTTTGATTCCACAAAAAGCCGCGCCTCCTTCAAAACTTCAATGCTTATTGGCTTAGCGTTACTGTTTTTCTTCGTACGTCACAAAGAGCCGTTTGCCTTGATCCCCCGCCCATACTCCAGTCTCGCGTGCTCAGCTTCCAGACTGGGTGTGGCGGGAACAGAGATCACAAAGAACCCCGCCCCTTTGCCTTTCAATCAGAGGACAATGGAGGGAGTCTCTGAAGTAGAAAAGATACGAGTTCGAATCTCTCCTCCGGTATTTTATTAAATACAAGCAAGGTCATATCTCTGAACCCCAGTTTGCTCATGTAAGTTATAGATCCTAATACCAATTCAATTTCGTGAAAGAGGCAATAACACAAATGAAAGAAAAAAAGCAATTGGTAAAACTAACCAATCTTTCTACCAGAACTTGAAGTATCTGCAAAATTCCATAATAGTTTCCCAATTCAGCAGATTAATATTGAATTTTCCCTTTTGCTTTTGGGGGCATTCAATTTCCCTTCCCCTCCCCCCCTCCATTTACATGGTCCCCATCATGTACACCATTTTTCTGATTTTACTAATTTCACTTTGCATTAATCAGTACCATTATTTTTCCTCCTATCCTCTTTATTCTTTTATGTATTTATCATTTCTCAGCACAAGTTATATTCCTTTGTGTTCCACAATTTCTTTAATCATTCCCCAATAGAAGATCTCCACTCATCCAGTTTCATTCTGGCACTTCACCCTAACAGGGCCTCCCTCCACATCTGCAGAGCCAGGAGGGGTTGGAGCTAGGAGTCTGAATACAGCCTACATCCTGGGTGGAGCACTATTCAATTAGTCAGTCGATAAACATTTATTAAGCTCCTACTGTGTGCCAGGCCTAAGTCTGGGGGCGCAGAGAAAGGTGCGAGATATTTTCTGCTTTCAAGGAAACAATACCTAACATTATGTACAGACTAGTTATGTACAGGGTGAAATGGAAAGAACCAATATAGGGAAATTAAAGGAGATTGGAAAGGTTTTCTACAGAGTCTGGGATTTAGCTGGAGCTTGAAGCCAGACTAGAACAGGAACTTACATTCCAACAGAGACAGCTAAAGAGGCACTAAGGCATTGCAGGAGGGAGGGGCCTAGAGGTACCAACAGCTGGAGGAATCCGGAATGATCTTGGACAGAAGACGGCACTTAAATTGAATCCTGAAGGAAATCAGGCAACCCAAGAGGAAAAGATGAGAAGGGAGTGCATGCAGGCATGGGGGACTGCTTGTGCAAAGGCTCAGAGATGGGAAATGGCAAATAGAAACACAGAGAGAAGGGAGGAGAGAGAGGTCTGGCTGGACCACGTGCTCTGTGGAGGGAGAATATGAAATATAGCAAAAATGCCTTAGGGGCAAACGGATGTTTATATTCTATCCAAGAAGTAATAGGGAGCCATTGCAGTTAATGGAGTAAGGGGGTGACATGAGCAGGACTGTGCTTTAGGGAAAACATTTGGGAATATTGGAAGGGGAGAGTTTGAGGTGGGATGAGGAGACCGATCCGAAGACTATTGCGATAGTCCTGAGAGGTGAGAAGAGTCTAAACTAGGGTTGGGACCATGTGAATGGAGGGAAGGGAACGGGTCTGAGAGATTCTGTGAGATAGAAACAAGATTTGGTAACTGACTAATCTGCTCTGTTTTGTTCTGTTGTTCTCCCTCCTTGAAGAGGACCATGACATTGGGCAAGTGCTGCCATGACATGCAAGCAAATTCAATTTCACTGAAGGAGGGCACGCAAAGTCACCAGCTGCATTTTGTCCGTTGTAAAAATCTACGTCCAATGGCAGGGTATAGATCAGGACGACTGGAAATTGTCCTGGATAGAGAGACTCTGGCCCTTTTGGGACCAGCAACGTGGCCAATGGACAGAGACCTGGGGTCAGGAGCTCGAATTTGACCTCAGACACTTGACCCTCACTTAGTTGTGAGACTCTGGGCAGGTTACTTAATACTGATTGCAGAGGAGGAGGAGGAGAAAGAAGTGGAAGAGGAAAAGGAGGAGGAGGAGAATGAAGAAAAGGAGGAGGAGAAAGAGGAGAAAGAGAAAAAAGAGGGGGAGGAGGAGAAAGAAGTGGAAGAGGAAAAGGAGGAGGAGGAGAATGAAGAAAAGGAGGAGGAGAAAGAGAAAAAAGAGGGAGAGGAGGAGGAGGAAGAAGTGGAAGAGGAAAAGGAGGAGGAGGAGAATGAAGAAAAGGAGGAGGAGAAAGAGAAAAAAGAGGGAGAGGAGGAGGAGGAAGAAGTGGAAGAGGAAAAGGAGGAGGAGGAGAATGAAGAAAAGGAGGAGGAGAAAGAGAAAAAAGAGGGGGAGGAGGAGAAAGAAGTGGAAGAGGAAAAGGAGGAGGAGGAGAATGAAGAAAAGGAGGAGGAGAAAGAGAAAAAAGAGGGAGAGGAGGAGGAGGAGGAAGAAGTGGAAGAGGAAAAGGAGGAGGAGGAGAATGAAGAAAAGGAGGAGGAGAAAGAGAAAAAAGAGGGAGAGGAGGAGGAGGAAGAAGTGGAAGAGGAAAAGGAGGAGGAAGAGAATGAAGAAAAGGAGGAGGAGAAAGAGAAAAAAGAGGGAGAGGAGGAGAAGAAAGAAGTGGAAGAGGAAAAGGAGGAGGAGGAGAATGAAGAAAAGGAGGAGGAGAAAGAGAAAAAAGAGGGGGAGGAGGAGAAGAAAGAAGTGAAAGAGGAAAA
This sequence comes from Sminthopsis crassicaudata, assembly GCF_048593235.1. NCBI lineage: Eukaryota > Metazoa > Chordata > Mammalia > Dasyuromorphia > Dasyuridae > Sminthopsis > Sminthopsis crassicaudata. Next base: position 599,066,738 of record NC_133619.1, read on the forward strand.
GGAGGAAGAGGAGAATGAAGAAAAGGAGGAGGAGAAAGAGAAAAAAGAGGGAGAGGAGGAGGAGGAAGAAGTGGAAGAGGAAAAGGAGGAGGAAGAGAATGAAGAAAAGGAGGAGGAGAAAGAGAAAAAAGAGGGAGAGGAGGAGGAGGAAGAAGTGGAAGAGGAAAAGGAGGAGGAAGAGAATGAAGAAAAGGAGGAGGAGAAAGAGGAGAAAGAGAAAAAAGAGGAGGAGGAGGAGAAGAAAGAAATGAAAGAGGAAAAGGAGGAGGAGGAGAATGAAGAAAAGGAGGAGGAGAAAGAGGAGAAAGAGGGGGAGGAGGAGAAGAAAGAAGTGAAAGAGGAAAAGGAGGAAGAGGAGAATGAAGAAAAGGAGGAGGAGAAAGAGAAAAAAGAGGGAGAGGAGGAGAAGAAAGAAGTGGAAGAGGAAAAGGAGGAGGAGGAGAATGAAGAAAAGGAGGAGGAGAAAGAGAAAAAAGAGGGGGAGGAGGAGAAGAAAGAAGTGAAAGAGGAAAAGGAGGAAGAGGAGAATGAAGAAAAGGAGGAGGAGAAAGAGAAAAAAGAGGGAGAGGAGGAGGAGGAAGAAGTGGAAGAGGAAAAGGAGGAGGAAGAGAATGAAGAAAAGGAGGAGGAGAAAGAGAAAAAAGAGGGAGAGGAGGAGGAGGAAGAAGTGGAAGAGGAAAAGGAGGAGGAAGAGAATGAAGAAAAGGAGGAGGAGAAAGAGGAGAAAGAGAAAAAAGAGGAGGAGGAGGAGAAGAAAGAAATGAAAGAGGAAAAGGAGGAGGAGGAGAATGAAGAAAAGGAGGAGGAGAAAGAGGAGAAAGAGGGGGAGGAGGAGAAGAAAGAAGTGAAAGAGGAAAAGGAGGAAGAGGAGAATGAAGAAAAGGAGGAGGAGAAAGAGAAAAAAGAGGGAGAGGAGGAGAAGAAAGAAGTGGAAGAGGAAAAGGAGGAGGAGGAGAATGAAGAAAAGGAGGAGGAGAAAGAGAAAAAAGAGGGGGAGGAGGAGAAGAAAGAAGTGAAAGAGGAAAAGGAGGAAGAGGAGAATGAAGAAAAGGAGGAGGAGAAAGAGAAAAAAGAGGGAGAGGAGGAGGAGGAAGAAGTGGAAGAGGAAAAGGAGGAGGAAGAGAATGAAGAAAAGGAGGAGGAGAAAGAGAAAAAAGAGGGAGAGGAGGAGGAGGAAGAAGTGGAAGAGGAAAAGGAGGAGGAAGAGAATGAAGAAAAGGAGGAGGAGAAAGAGGAGAAAGAGAAAAAAGAGGAGGAGGAGGAGAAGAAAGAAATGAAAGAGGAAAAGGAGGAGGAGGAGAATGAAGAAAAGGAGGAGGAGAAAGAGGAGAAAGAGGGGGAGGAGGAGAAGAAAGAAGTGAAAGAGGAAAAGGAGGAAGAGGAGAATGAAGAAAAGGAGGAGGAGAAAGAGAAAAAAGAGGGAGAGGAGGAGGAGGAGGAAGAAGTGGAAGAGGAAAAGGAGGAGGAAGAGAATGAAGAAAAGGAGGAGGAGAAAGAGGAGAAAGAGAAAAAAGAGGGGGAGGAGGAGAAGAAAGAAATGAAAGAGGAAAAGGAGGAGGAGGAGAATGAAGAAAAGGAGGAGGAGAAAGAGAAAAAAGAGGGGGAGGAGGAGAAGAAAGAAGTGAAAGAGGAAAAGGAGGAGGAGGAGAATGAAGAAAAGGAGGAGGAGAAAGAGAAAAAAGAGGGGGAGGAGGAGAAAGAAGTGGAAGAGGAAAAGGAGGAGGAGGAGAATGAAGAAAAGGAGGAGGAGAAAGAGAAAAAAGAGGGAGAGGAGGAGGAGGAAGAAGTGGAAGAGGAAAAGGAGGAGGAGGAGAATGAAGAAAAGGAGGAGGAGAAAGAGAAAAAAGAGGGAGAGGAGGAGGAGGAAGAAGTGGAAGAGGAAAAGGAGGAGGAAGAGAATGAAGAAAAGGAGGAGGAGAAAGAGAAAAAAGAGGGAGAGGAGGAGAAGAAAGAAGTGGAAGAGGAAAAGGAGGAGGAGGAGAATGAAGAAAAGGAGGAGGAGAAAGAGAAAAAAGAGGGGGAGGAGGAGAAGAAAGAAGTGAAAGAGGAAAAGGAGGAAGAGGAGAATGAAGAAAAGGAGGAGGAGAAAGAGAAAAAGAGGGAGAGGAGGAGGAGGAAGAAGTGGAAGAGGAAAAGGAGGAGGAAGAGAATGAAGAAAAGGAGGAGGAGAAAGAGAAAAAAGAGGGAGAGGAGGAGGAGGAAGAAGTGGAAGAGGAAAAGGAGGAGGAAGAGAATGAAGAAAAGGAGGAGGAGAAAGAGGAGAAAGAGAAAAAAGAGGAGGAGGAGGAGAAGAAAGAAATGAAAGAGGAAAAGGAGGAGGAGGAGAATGAAGAAAAGGAGGAGGAGAAAGAGGAGAAAGAGGGGGAGGAGGAGAAGAAAGAAGTGAAAGAGGAAAAGGAGGAAGAGGAGAATGAAGAAAAGGAGGAGGAGAAAGAGAAAAAAGAGGGAGAGGAGGAGAAGAAAGAAGTGGAAGAGGAAAAGGAGGAGGAGGAGAATGAAGAAAAGGAGGAGGAGAAAGAGAAAAAAGAGGGGGAGGAGGAGAAGAAAGAAGTGAAAGAGGAAAAGGAGGAAGAGGAGAATGAAGAAAAGGAGGAGGAGAAAGAGAAAAAAGAGGGAGAGGAGGAGGAGGAAGAAGTGGAAGAGGAAAAGGAGGAGGAAGAGAATGAAGAAAAGGAGGAGGAGAAAGAGAAAAAAGAGGGAGAGGAGGAGGAGGAAGAAGTGGAAGAGGAAAAGGAGGAGGAAGAGAATGAAGAAAAGGAGGAGGAGAAAGAGGAGAAAGAGAAAAAAGAGGAGGAGGAGGAGAAGAAAGAAATGAAAGAGGAAAAGGAGGAGGAGGAGAATGAAGAAAAGGAGGAGGAGAAAGAGGAGAAAGAGGGGGAGGAGGAGAAGAAAGAAGTGAAAGAGGAAAAGGAGGAAGAGGAGAATGAAGAAAAGGAGGAGGAGAAAGAGAAAAAAGAGGGAGAGGAGGAGGAGGAGGAAGAAGTGGAAGAGGAAAAGGAGGAGGAAGAGAATGAAGAAAAGGAGGAGGAGAAAGAGGAGAAAGAGAAAAAAGAGGGGGAGGAGGAGAAGAAAGAAATGAAAGAGGAAAAGGAGGAGGAGGAGAATGAAGAAAAGGAGGAGGAGAAAGAGAAAAAAGAGGGGGAGGAGGAGAAGAAAGAAGTGAAAGAGGAAAAGGAGGAGGAGGAGAATGAAGAAAAGGAGGAGGAGAAAGAGAAAAAAGAGGGAGAGGAGGAGGAGGAGGAAGAAGTGGAAGAGGAAAAGGAGGAGGAAGAGAATGAAGAAAAGGAGGAGGAGAAAGAGGAGAAAGAGAAAAAAGAAGGGGAGGAGGAGAAGAAAGAAATGAAAGAGGAAAAGGAGGAGGAGGAGAATGAAGAAAAGGAGGAGGAGAAAGAGAAAAAAGAGGGGGAGGAGGAGGAGGAGGAAGAAGTGGAAGAGGAAAAGGAGGAGGAGGAGAATGAAGAAAAGGAGGAGGAGAAAGAGAAAAAAGAGGGGGAGGAGGAGGAGGAAGAAGTGGAAGAGGAAAAGGAGGAGGAGGAGAATGAAGAAAAGGAGGAGGAGAAAGAGAAAAAAGAGGGGGAGGGGGAGGAGGAGGAGGAAGAAGTGGAAGAGGAAAAGGAGGAGGAGGAGAATGAAGAAAAGGAGGAGGAGAAAGAGAAAAAAGAGGGGGAGGAGGAGGAGGAAGAAGTGGAAGAGGAAAAGGAGGAGGAGGAGAATGAAGAAAAGGAGGAGGAGAAAGAGAAAAAAGAGGGGGAGGAGGAGGAGGAGGAGGAAGAAGTGGAAGAGGAAAAGGAGGAGGAGGAGAATGAAGAAAAGGAGGAGGAGAAAGAGAAAAAAGAGGGGGAGGAGGAGGAGGAGGAGGAAGAAGTGGAAGAGGAAAAGGAGGAGGAGGAGAATGAAGAAAAGGAGGAGGAGAAAGAGGAGAAAGAGAAAAAAGAGGGGGAGGAGGAGAAAGAAGTGGAAGAGGAAAAGGAGGAGGAGGAGAATGAAGAAAAGGAGGAGGAGAAAGAGGAGAAAGAGAAAAAAGAGGGGGAGGAGGAGAAGAAAGAAGTGAAAGAGGAAAAGGAGGAGGAGAAAAATGAAGAAAGGAGGAGAAAGAAAAAAGAGGGGGAGGAGAAGAAGGAGGAGGAGGAGGAGAAAGAAGTGGTGGTAGTAGTAGTACTGGATATTTGGTGGGAAATATGATGAGTCTAGTTTGAAGATGACTGGTAACTGGAAAGATGATGATGTTCTCGAATAGGGAAATTCAGAAGAAGGAAGAGACTTGGGTGTAAAAAGAATGAGTCTGAGATGCCTACAGAAGATCCAGTTCAAAATGTCCAAGAATCAATTATGATACAGGACTAGAGCTCAGGAGAGACTAGAAGGGAGAGAATAAACATTATTTAGCAGCTATTGTATGCTGGGTATGTATTAAGCTATTCTTGACCTCATTTTAAAGATGAGGAACTGAAGCAAATAGACTTGTCCAGGGTCACACAGCTAGTGAGTGTCTGAGGCAAATTTGAACCCTGATCTTTAGACACCAGGCCTGGAGCTCCATTCACAAGTTCATTTAACTATCTCTAGGCAAGCTGATTGGTGCAGGCCCTAGCTGGAAGTCATCGGCCTGGTGATGATAAGCCCTTAGGAAGAGTGTGAGGATATTATATGAGTCTATAGAGAGAAGGGGGCCCAGGACAAAGCCTTGGAGAGTGGGGGGATGCAAAGGACTCACACTGAGATACTGTGACATAGATGATGAACCAGGTGAGGGAGATGATAGAAGAGGAGTCAACTAGATAAAAGGAGATCCAGGATAGAATAGTGTCCTGAAAAATATAGAAAAGTAGTAGCTAAATTAGAATTTGTTTTAGGATGTTTCTCATACGTTAAAGTTTTCTAATTTAGAAATGCAACCACAGCTAAACTTTATATTTCATTTGAGCCTTGTGAAGAAGAAACGACTTCTATTCTCACTTTAAACTTATGATCCTAAAATGGTCTATTATCATGGATTCTCAGATTGGAATTAACTTTCCAAAAAGAACTTTAATTTGGGGGGAAAAAATTATGTTACAAAATTAAATGTAAATATTTGTTTTGCCAGGGCAGGTTAATTGAAAGTATGAAGGGAGATATTGGTCATTGAAAGCCCATTGTTCACTATTAGAATTTTTGCTGTATTTATATTAATTTTTTTAAAAAAGTCAACTTTCCCATCTTCTCTTCCCTGGGTCCTTTGAAATAAATGAAGGCTCCTCAATATATAATACAGTCATCCTCATCTGGATAAGTTCCAGATTTTCAATATTCTTCCTAAAAAGTGGCTTCTAGACATTGAATACAATTCTCTACTGAAATAGAATACAGTGCAATGATCACGTATGTCCCTCGATGTAATTACTATGTCTCTCAATACAGCCTAGAGACTGTAATAGTTTTTTGGGCGTGTGAACATACTGGTCTTTCCAGGCTTTCTCAAATCAGCCTGTTCATCATTTTAAAAAGAACAATAATATTCCATTATATTCCTATACCACAACTTATTCAGCCATTACCCAACTGATGGCAGCCCCTCATTTTCCAATTCTTTGACATCACAAAAAGACTCCTACAAGCATTTTTGCACATGTGGGTCCTTTTCCCTCTTTTTATGATTTCCCTGGAATACCAACCCAGTAGAGATTAAAGGGATGCATAGTTTGATAGCCCTTTGGGCATAGTTCCAAATTGTTCTCCAGAATGGCTGGATCACTTCCCAACAATTCCACCTACAGTGCATTATGTCCCAGTTTTCCCACATACCTTCCTTACAACATTTATTATTATCTTTTCCTATCATCTTAGCCAATCTGATAGATATGAAGTGGGACTTTTTGCATTTCTCTAATTAATAGGGATATTTCTTACAGAACAATAGTTTCTCTGATGAATAGTGATTTAGAGCATTTTTTAATATGACTATAAATATATTTAATTTCTCCATCTGTAAATGACCTTCTCATACCCTTTGTCCATTTATCAATTGGGGAATGACTTGTATTCTTATAAATTTGATTCAATTTTTCTATATTTTAAAAATGAGGCCTTTGTCAGAAATATCTGTTGTAAAAATTGTTTCCTGACTTTCTGCTTTTCTTCCAATCTTGATTGCATTGACTTTGTGCAAAATATTTTTATTTAATGTAATCAAAATTATCTATTTTGCATTTTGTAATGTTATCTATCTCATTTGGTCGTAATTTCTTCCCTTCTTCGTAGACCTGACAGATAAAATATTCCTTGCTCTCATAATTTGCTTATGGTATCACCCTTTATGTCTAAATCATGGATATTATTTAGAACTTACGATCAACTAAAATCCCAAGATCTTTTTCACATGATCACATGAACACATTCCCCAGCCTTAATTGATGCAGTTGATGAAGCCCAGCCTTGCTGGCTCTTCATGATCACTGCTTCCCTTTCTAAATACTCATAATCTATCCCTTTTATAGTATATTCTAAAACTGTACTTCTCAAACTTTTTAGTTTCCCCTCTTCACACTTAAAAAAATTATCGAGGATCCCAAAGAACTTTTGGTCATATGGATTATATCTATGGATACTGATCAGAAATTAAAGTTGGTAAATTTTTAAAATATCAATTCACTTAAAATCATGCCTATTGTACATTCACATAAACTTTTCATGAAAAATAACTATATTTTCCAAAATAAAAATTTAGTGTGAAAATGACTTGTTTTAATATTTTTACCTATTTCTTTAATGTCAGATTTAATAGAAAAAAACCTGGATTCTCCTAAATTGATTTATTTTTCTCCTTTTAGAGAGCATTGGGACATTTTGCCATCTCCAGTCCCCTTCTCTATGACTTTTTCAAAGATCACTGAAAGCACCTCTGTCTGCCATACATCATGGATTTACAAAGAATGGATTTCCAAGGGTTTCAAGAAAGGATATAATAGAATGTTGCCTAAATTTTTCTAGGGAAAGTTAGATCAAAAGAGAAAGAAAAGATTTAAGAATGAAACTGCAAAGGTGCAGAGAAATATTTCCCAGGGTAAGGAAAGGCCGGCCCTCTAAAGAGAAAGAATGCATACATAAGGAGTTCAGTAACCAACTCAGAGTTAAAACAGGTGCATAAATGTATTTTCGGATTTTTTCCCAATGTATTGATCAGTTGTGCTAATTTTTTCCTCTTTTTTGTCTTTGAAATGTTACTTGTTGTATGAGATGCCTTTCTAGGATTTTTGTAGCATCTTAGGATGGAGTCCCCCCCCCCCCCAACCTAATATCAGCACAGAGCAGCTAGGTGGCGCCATAGCAAATAGAGTGCTGGGCCTGGAGTCAAGTAGACCTGAGTTCAAGTTCAAGTGGATTTAACCTATACTTTAACATATTTAACATGTATGGGACTACTTGCCATCTAGGGGAACAGAAGGCTTTGCCAGGGTTAATGTTGGAAAAATTACCCATGTATATGTTTTGTAAATAAAAAGCTTTAATAATAATAAAAAAATGTAAAGGAAATAAGGGTTTCCTTTAGCACAGCTCTAAGTGTTAGGAAGCTTCCCCACAGCTCAGGCTTTCCTCTCTGGCTCCTACTTCGGCCCTCCGGAACCAAGCGCAGGAAGATTTTTTTCATTGTAGAGTGTGTTTTATTGTGCCAACAATGAGAGCGCTACGGCCTGCCTCACACCTAACACTGCATCGGTGCTATGGGAAAAACCACTTCATGTTACAACAAGGAGGTCACTTTCTTACCAGTTGCAGAGCTCTGACTGACGCTTCCTCCATGCGGTCCAAAAGATCCCTTAGCTAGCCTGTATCCCCATCTGACATTCTAAGAGCACGGGATGGCTCTTCAAATACTCGACAACAGCGCGAATTTCCTCCTTGCCTCTGTTCCCCATCCAGTCCTCAGCCCCGTCTTCCCAGTTCTTTCCAATGGTCATCCTCGCCAGTCTATCCGTTACACAGATGCCAAAGCGATTTCCCTGCGCGCTCTCTCTCCTCGTGAGTTCCTGTAGGCTCTGCCCTGTGCCTCCGATAGCTCGGCCCTGGGGCCTCTCTCACCTTTCCAGCTTTGAGATGTGTCCCTTCTCTGAGGGAAGCCTTTTCACCCCCTTATACTCTCTCCCTGCTCCTCAGGTTCCTCTGGATATTCTCTTAGCTCCCTAGAAGTCCTCTCTGGGCCCTCTGTACCAGGGTTTTCTAAATGTTCTTTCCTCACGCCCCACAAACCAGAAGTGTTCTGGGGTTGTATGTTTTTCCTGAGGCTGGGGTTAAGTGACTTGTGTAGGGTCCCACAGCCAGGAAGTGTTAAGTGTCTGAGACAGGATTTGAACTCAGGTCCTCCCGACTTCGGGGCGGGTGCTCCATCCCTACACCACCTAGCTGCCCCTCTGTGTTCTGTTCTTACTGCCCTTCCCCCTCCTTCCCTGTGAGCCCTGTGCCTCCCCACCGATTTGGAGGCCTTTCTTCCAAGGAGGAGCCCTGGGATCTTATGGGAGCACCCTCTATGGCCTCGGCTTTCCAGAAGCTGTAGCCTTGTCCGCCCACCCCCCATTCTCTAAGAGTTCTGATTCCAGTCTATATAGAAATAAAAATAAGAACAAAAACAGTCTTTTTGCCAGGACTCCCAAATTTTCAGTTTAAATTGCTCACAGTTCACCTTAACCTCTGGTCCCAAACATCCTGGGGATGGGGCCTCTCCTCAGGTGCTTCACCTACATTGGAGAAAAAGGCTGGATCTGGGGGGGGGGGGGGAGGAGCGGGGCTGTCCCTGGAATAGGGAGGGGCCAGGTGTGGTGGGAACAGAAGCTTTCCACCTGTGGCAGCCCCCTGCTGCTATCAGCTCCCGGAATTCCCAGGAACAGACCTGCCTGGTTTTTATCTCAGCAGGTGTGGGCCGGGCTCGGCGGTGAGCGGGTATTGCCAGGAACCTGCCAGTGTCAACAGTGTGGCCCCCATACCCTCAGGAGAATGGTATCCGCCTCACCCCCAAGCTCCAGGCAGAAGCGGGAGGCCGAGGGCCCCGACAGCCAAAGGGGCGGGTGCTCTCAGGTCAGAGAGAACCCTTGTCAGCCCGGAGATCTCCCTCTTCCTGATCCTGAGCTTTTCCTGGCAATGTGATATGTGGGAGCCGAGTCCTTTCCGCCCTGACTCTGATGCAGGGGCCAAGCTGGAGGGCAGGGACTCTTGGAAGGAGCTGCTCTGCTTGACCTGGTAGCAAGGCTGGAAGGAGATGGTGGAGAAAGCAACTGAAAGGCAGATGGGAGCCTGAGGGCGGGGGGTTTGGACAGAGTAGAGGGCTAATCTGTGGGGACATTTTTATAATGACTGCAATTTAGTCTTCCTCCTTTTCCATTACTTTCCAGGGGGGAAATCCATTTTTGGGATGCCCACAACAGGACAGTGCTGTGCAAAAAATATTGGAGACCTGGGGTCTAGTCCCTTAATGTGCTTCAAGTAAGCTTGGGAAAGTTCCCTCTCTGAAGCTCAGTCTCCCCCTTTATAAAATTTTAACGGTCGTCTCCAAGATTCCCTCCAGTTTGACTATTCTAAAATTCCTCCCAGCTCCGTCATTCTAGGTCGGAAGTCTCTTCCCAGGTCAGACATTCGGTGTCCCTTCTGACTGATGCTCTGGCTCCTAAGGGTCCCTAAAGCTCCTTCAGCTCCTGGCAGCAACTTGATCGTTCTGCCTTCCCATGTCATCCAGGGCCAGTCCCCTAAGCAGAAATGGTTCTGTAGATTTATATTCTCATAGAGAGAAAGACAAAGGAACAGAGAGATATAAGAGTGGGAAAGAAGAGGAAGGAGAGGGAGAGAAACAGTGAAACTGGAGAGGTAGAGGGTCAGAGAGAGGAAGGAGGGAGAGAAAAAGGGAGAGGAGAGGAGACAGACAGACGGAAAAACTCATACTTAGGGTCAGAGTTAAGTATGATTCATTCTTTGTTCTAATTAAAGTAGACTCAACATTGAATCTCCCGTCTCCGCGTATTTGCAACTGTTCCACCTTCTAGAATGCATTCCTTAATCTCCACCTTCAAGAAACCTTTTTCTTCAAGACTGAGTTGGGGTGTCTGCCCCCTCCTCCTTCCCCGATTTACCCAGCTGAAAGGAAACTCTGCCTCCTTAAATACTCTTTGTCTAGATTTCTTTCTTACCCAATAATCTTTATCCTGATCCTACTTTTCTGCAGACATATTGCAGCTCACTCAGCAGATTGCAAGCTCTTGGAATGGAGGCTGTCCCCTTTTTCTTTGGAAATCTTGTGCCTAGTATAAAGCATCCATAGTATATAGTAGGAATTTAATAAGCATTTGCTGGATTGATTTAAATTGGCTTATGGAGTGCTTTGAAATTTTTAATTGCCTTTCTTCAAGAGTCTATGAAGCATATAATACAAATCTTTTTCAGATAAGGAACAGCCTTAGTGAGTTAAGAAGTGTCAGAAGCCTCCACACCCCGCTCTAATCCCCCAACTCAAACTTAGGGCATCTTCCCCAAAAGTCTACTTTTCCCCCATGGCTCCCAGTTCTTCCCCTTGAGAGCAGGTGCTTGAGGGAAGCCCCCACATAAATCTTGAGACACAAAAGTCATTTGTAATGGATAGGGCTGTAGACTTAGAACAGGGAAGACTTGGATTCAAAATCCATTCCTGAAAGTTCCTAGCTATGTGACATTGGGCAGTCTTTTGATTTCTCTAAGCCTCAGTTTCCCCCTCTGTAAAATACGGAAAATAGCATCTGCCTCACAAAGTTGTGTAAGGATGAGATTTTTAAAAGTGTATAGTGATTTTCCAACCTTAAGAAGTTATATACTGTTATTGTTCTATTAAAGGAACACTTTTTGCCCACCCCCAACACACACACATACAAATTTCTATCAGAAAACTTTTAGTAATTGGACCCATATGTCAGTTCTTTGCTGAGAAAACTAATGATTCCCATTCTGCCAGACTCACTCTATGGCCAGGAACTAGTCCAAACTTCCTGGCCTGACAATAAAGGCATTTTATGCTCTCGCTCCAAACTGGGTTTTTTTCCATTTTTCTGCTTCCCTGAACTTCTCGTCCCTCGGACAAATCTGTTTTCCAGAGCACAGATATATTCTCACCTCTACTTATCTACGTTGCAGCCATTCTTCAAGGCCTGGCTCAAGTTGCTAAGATTTAGAAATAAAAGGCATCTTAGAGCTCTAATTCAACCCTCTAGTTTTACAGATGAGGAAACTGAGGGCCAGAAGAGTTAATCAATTTGCATTTATTTATTCAACAAGCATTTATTGGTGTTTATTTAATTCCAGGCACTGTGCTAAGCTCTGAAGTTAAAAAAAAATTAATAGTAATCTAGCAGTACCTGCTTCGATGAGCTTACAATCTTATGGAAGAAACAATATGAATAGATACATAAATACAAAAAAATACTAAGTAAATTATAAATATAATGGTGGAGTTGGAGGAATTAAAGTAATTGTCAGGATGAAGGAGGCGGCCTTCTTGTGAGCTTGGAAGGAAGCACGGGATCCTACAGGGAGAGGTGAGGAGGGTATTGAGTCCAGCTGTGGAGGAGGACTTTTACAAAGGCACAGAGATGGTAAATGGAACTTCCTGATTAAGGAAAAGCTAACAGACCAGTTTTGTCTGGAGCAGAGCGTGTGTGAGAAGTAGACTGTATTAAACCTGGAAGCCCCGAGGGCTTAAAAGGACAGAAGTTTGTATTGTGGCTGAAAGAATGGGGTCCTTGAGGGTTCTGGGGCAGAGGAACGACACGGTCAGACCTGTGTTTTAGGGACATCACTTTGGCAGCTGAAAGGAGGATGGAAACGCTGGAAGGCAGAAACCAGTTGGGAAGATGGGGCAGCGGTGAAGGGGAGAAGTGGAAGGGCTCAGACTCCGATCCTGATTCTGGAAAGGAGGGGACCGCTGTGAGGGAATCACTAAGAATATTTAGGGGTAAGAAGGGAGAGGGCAAAGATAAAGACATTTCTTTAATTGGGACCAGAAGGATTCAGCAACTTGTACAAAAACGGGCAATTTGGGCAGGACTTTAGGGGAAAGGTAATGAGTAATCTGGGGTAAGTGGTCTGCAGCGTCTGTAGGAGCTCCGCTGAGAAATGTCCAAAAGGCAGTGGTGGTGCTGGCCTGGATCTCAGAAGGCAAGAGCTGGCTCTATAGACCTCGTATAGAACTGGTGGGTGAAATCATGGAGAAAGAAGGGGCTGAATCCACCCCGGGAGAAGATTACTGATGATACAGCATAAGTACTGAGAGCACCGGCTAATTGGGCAGAGGTGATTTATAGGAGCACGGCTTTTAGAGCCTAAATGGATCTATGGATGGATGGATGGATGAAAACAAAAATTAAATGTTTGTTATGGCCATCTGTCGATCACAGCTCTCCCTTCTTACAGAGGGCTGAAAGAGCTCAGTGAGCACCAGCAGAAAGCAGGGCTCTGAAAACCCTGGGAAAAGAGGGGCCCACAGGGCCAAGTGTAGCGTCAACAATCCAAGGTCCAAAGAGACCCAGGTATGATCTTGCAGGAAGTTCCCTTCACAGAATCTAAACCAATGTGCTCGCCGGCACGCGGGTCCGCCCCCCTCCCTCCCCACCGCTCGTCTCCTCCTCGGACGTTCCCAAGCTCAGCCAGGAGCTTCTCCTTCGCCAGGATCTTTCGGATCTTCCCGTCTCCCCGGCAGCCAGAGCCCAATCTCAATGAAATCACAGCACATTTTCTGGGCACAGATTGTAAGCTTCTTGACAGGTACTTAGTAAAAGTTTAGTTGGACATAGAGTAAGCTTTGATGGAAAACACTTAGGGGCTGATTTTGGACACCACTTGGCCTAAGGGAGGTGCCCTTAGTCAGTGTGTTAAGAATTATTTATATATAATAAACAGGAATTATACAGAACTTTAGTTTGCAGAGACCCTCCTATACTTTCTATCAGACTGAGGATCACAACAGTTCTGTGAAGTATCTCAGGGCAGCTAGGTGACAGTGGAGAGAGCACGAGCCCTGACGTCAGGAGTCCTCCTGACTTCTGGCTCAGACCCTTAACACTCCTGGCTGTGTGACCCTGGGCAAGTCCCTTATCCCCAGCCTCAGGGGAAAATACGTATGTATATAGGGATACATATATACATTTATTATTATTATTATTATCCCCATTTTATAGGGGAATGAGCTGAGGCCCAGGGAGAAATGACTTGCCCCGGGTCACATGCCAAGTTAGTAACTTTTTTAGTTCCATTGACTGGATCTGATTATTAAATTTCTGGTACATCTCTCCTTGGGCCAGGAGAGTGGACGCTGGCTGGTCCACCTTACAAAAGATGAAACGGAGAACCCCGCGGAGGTGGCTCACTGGTAGGCTGAGCAGGGAAGCCGAGGGTTCTCTCAGGAGAATTTTAACCGGCCCTGCTTTCCCCATGGCCCCCAGGGCTCCCTGTGGGTGCGTGTGCGGGTCTCCATCTTCCTAGTAGCACTGACTCCACATCTGGCAGCTAGCTATTCTCTGTCAGACGCTCTCCTGCTAACCCAGGGATGGGAACCGGGAGCTAGGTTTGGTTGCATCCTCCGCTTCCCACCCTAAGAGCCCATGAAAGACGAGCACAGAAGTCTGGGGGCAGCGTGCCCCTTTCCAAGACCAGCCCCCTGAGGTCGGGCAGCCGCCTGGGTGCCGAAGCTGGTGGGAAGGTGGCCCGGGCCCAGGAATCTGCAATGGTCGGGGCGGATTCCCAGCTCAGCGGTAGCTGTCCCCAGGGAGCTGAGGGCTTCTGCCTCCCCTTATCAGGGGAAAAGAGCCCGTCAGGATGGCACTAGGACGATTCCAGCACCGAGGCTTTGGGCAGGCAGAGAGCTGAGGAACCAGCCAGACACGGCCCCACTGGGCCTAAAAGGCACAGGCCCAAGAGTCCAAGAAAATGGGCAGAGGCAGGCAGCTCAGTAAGGCAAACCCACTGGATGTTTATTATGGTGTTTTTAAATATTAAAAAGGGGAGGGTTTCTAAAAGACACTGGGCCCAGGAATGGAAGAGAAGAAGAGGGGAATGTGGGATGGAGAACGATCTCGCCCCCACCCTGGGAACCTTTCCTCCCAGCCCAGTGGCTTCCCTGCCGGCCCGAGAGCTGAGGGGAAGACTCGCGCTTTCCTGACCTGCCCCGTTCTGAGGGGGGAGAGCTGAAAGTTATGTAACAAGGCATGGAGCGGGGGAGAAGTCTGGGGGCAGGGGGAGAAGGGGACAGCAGGACAGGAGGAGAGCGGATGCCCCCATAACCCTCACCCGGCCCTTCCAGGTCCCATCCAAGCCCCCCAAGGCACCAAGAAGAAAGAAGCTGAGTTCCAACTCAACCCCAACCAGGGGGGTTCACAGGCTCACTCACAGAAGGTTACAGTTGAAAGGATTCATAGAAGTCCTCTTGTCCAATGGCCCCAAGGTTCAGGACGCTTTCCCCACCTCCCTCCTTCCGCGCTGGATTTAGGGAAGGGGGGAGAGAAAGGGAGGATGGGTACTTCTATGGCAGGAGGTCTGGAGAGGGGAGACGAGGGGGATTGTGGGAGCCAGACTAGAAGAGGGACCGAGGTCATCTGACCCTGGTGACAAGGCATCTTTGGTTGGGCAAGAATGGCACTGGGGACTGGACCAGTCTCAGCTGAAGTCTCGGTTGGGCAGGAGGAGCGGGGCAACCAGGGTCCATAGGTAGAGGAACAGCCCTGCCCAGCTGGCGCAGATCTTCACCCAGACTGCAGTCCAGGTGCTGACCATCTTCCTGGTGACATCATCCGGCCTGGAAAGAGAGGCACCCTCTGGAGCACAAATCTGGACTCCCTAGCCCTTGTCCCCCGTACCTGACCCCCAAGAACCCCCATCAGGCCCTGGCCTGGTCCAACTCCTTCTGAAAAAGGAATGGAGACTGAGAGACTGCTAAAGAAGGGAAGATGCGACACAAAGCAGGGGAGATAGAGAAATGGAGCCCAGGAAGAACCACGGTTAGAAGCTGCTACGGCTGGAAGACTCGAGACCTCGTCCTGGTGCTGATGCACCCTCACACACACTACAAGCTCCCCAAAGTCTCAGTACAGTTCAACAGCCAGCCAGCTTAACAGTGTAACACTTGAAGATTTACAGAGCTGAACAAATATTCTCATTTGATTCTCCCAACAGCCCTGGGAAGGTCCCCAGGCCCTTCCCACTAGCCTTCACTCTGCCCTCTCAGCCTGGGTTGGACACCCCCAGGTCTGGGAGCCTGAGGCTGGGTAAGCTATCTTCCATCCGGAAAGGGGCCACAGCACATGCTGAGCTGGACAGGGAATCAGGAAGGTCTGGGTCCACAACCCGCTCTGGACATTTACTAGCTACGTGACATCTGGAAAAATCACTTAATTTCAGTCTACCTTTGCCTTCTCTTTTGTAAATGGGTTATAAAAATAAAAGTCACCCCAGAGGGCTGTTGTATGGATCAAAGCAGATAATACATGTGGGATGTAAGCCTTAAGTCTCAGAGGGGATACTGAGTCGGGACTGCCTTCCTGGGAGCACTCACCTGTAGAAGTTGGTGAGTGTCATCATGATGTACAGGGAGGCTAGGCAGAGGCAGAAGTGGAAGAAGGAGTAGCTGTAGGAGACCGTATCCTGTTCGTTGTCATAGGCTCGGCCCTCAACCACCTGCTGCTGGTCCTCCATCATTGGGGGGGTCTCCTCCGTCTGCATCAAGTTGTTCACCTGCTTGTTGTCAGAAGAGCGGATACTGCAGAGGAGGCAGAGGGGAATGGGTTGAGACATGGGACCCTGAAGGTGGTCCTGAGATTGGGCAGGTAATCAGGAGCCTGAGAAATCTAGGCCAAGCCTTAATTTCCAATTTCCTCTTGGAAGGGAGGAGCACTTCTGAGCAGGGAGGAAGGCAAGAACAAAGGTGATCATAATGCACTTATTATAGCAACTATGGGTGCTCAAAGAAGGGGGTCAGACAATTCACAGAAGCAAAGGTGCAAGATGTAAATATATGTTTAAAAAAATTACACTAGTATCAAACAAATGCAAATTTAAAACGACTTGAGATATCACACTTTGTACCCATCAAGTTGGTTTTTAAAAACAGTAACAAAATTTGAGGGAAAAGGTCACACATATACATTATTGGTAGTCCTGAAAAATGGAATCACCGAATTCCATTTAACAAATATTTGTTAAGTAAATGGCCACTACTTACAAAGCACGTTCTGTCTCAGAAGCACGCTTGGAGTTTTATAAAGTCAATCATACCCTTTGGGGTTCTAACACATCCTTAGAAATGAATCCTCAGGATCTGACTGAAAAGGGCAGGGGGAGCTCATTGTGTTCCTCTGGAATAGAACAGCTATTTCAAATTACAAACAGAACAGCTAAAAAGACAAATGAAACGTCCCTCGGTTGTAAAGTGTCCTGGATGTTTTGGAAGCTGCTAAAGCCAGATCACAAGAGACAATCGTTAAAGTTTCAGCGTGAGCCTCTATGCTTGTATAACATTCCCACAGCTTCTACATCTGCCCTGTACTGGCTGGTGACCTGGGGCACACAAGCTCTCAGTGCCCCCAAAGGTGCGGAGAGAAGGAAGCTCTCCCCCAGAGCTCCTCAGGCCAACAAAATCACAGGTGCAGTTTCTACTGCTGTACTCCATCTACTTGGTTTCCCAGGGGATGAATACATTCTATAATAAGAAAGAATCCTGGGATTGGAATCAAAAAGTCTCACGTTCCCAAGTTCAAGTCTTGCTTTAGACGATTACTAGCTGCGTGACTCTGAGCAACTCACTTAACCCTGTCTGCCTCAGTTTCCTCATCTGTAAAATGGGCTGAAAAAAAAAAAATCCAGTTTGGTATCTGTCAAGAAAACCCCAAATGGGGTCCAGAAGAGTGGAACAGGGCTGAAACTATTCAACAACAACATGAATATTATGATGTATGAGTGCTAAAATATCTCAAAAGTCTTAGCATGGGGTAAGGTTATTACAATTTAAATGAATTAATGGTTTAATTAATCATATTTATTAGCAAGCTTAATAAGGCTAAGGCTGCATTAACACTTTCATAGAAAAAGCCAAGGGGATAAAGAATTTCCGCTGCCCAAACAATAAATCACAATCTATCCTCTATTCAGCCACTAAAGTGATTTTCGTCTTTGTTCCTTCCCTTCCTTTCTTCCTCCCTTCCCTCCTCACCTTTTCTCCCTTCCTTCCTTAGTAAGGCAGTTGGGATCAAGTGCCTTGCCTAGGGTCACACAGCTAGTGATTGTTAAATGTTAAAGGCTGAATTTGAACTCAAGTCCTCCTGACTCCAGGGCCAGTGCTCTACTCACTGCACCATCGAGCTGCCCCAAGTGATTTTCTTAAAGAACAGCTTTGGTCATGTCTGTCTGTCCTTCTGTCTCTCTCTCTCTCCCCTCCCCCCCCCAACTCCCATCACCTCCAGGAGCAAACACAACACTCTCAGCTTGATGCTCGAAGTCCTTCCCAACCAAAACTACTAACTTTACAGTCTTTTCCCACCGTAGTCCGCCCCATACACGTCCACGCCTCTGGCCTCTAGCCCTTTCCTTAATTTGTCTTCCACAAACAAGCCCCTCCATCTCTGAGCTCAGGACCTTCCCCTGCTGTTTCCCACGCCTCCAATACTCTCCACTCTGGCAATGACTTCCTTGGCTCCCTTTGAGTCCCAGCTAAAATCCCACCTTCTACAGAAAGCCTTTCCTAACTTCTCTTAACTTCAATGCTTTCCCTACTTTCATTATTTTCTAATTATCCTGAATCTAGCTTCCTGTAACTCTAGATCAACACAGAAATTATTTGTTAAAATATAATATTAAATAGAGAACTATGGAGACTGAATGTGGATCCAAGCATTGTATTCTTACCTTTTTTTGTTTGTTTTTCTTTCTTGTGGTCTAGTTTGGTCTAATTTTTCTTTTATGACATGATAAGTATAGAAATAGGTTAAAAGGAGTATATATATTTAACCCACATCAAGTTGCTTGCTGTCTTGAGGAAGTGGAAAAGGAAGGAAGGAAAAAAATTCAGTAAACAAAGTCTTACAGAAATGAATGTTGAAAATTAATTTTACATGAATTTGGAAAAAATGAAATACTATTAAGAATAAATTTTAAAAATACTAAATGTTTAAAAAGAAGCAGGGACTTGATCCACAGGAAATGGATCCACTGTGAAATGGAAGGCATAAGGCAGGAATGCTTGTCATTGACGGCTGGAGGAGGGAGTAAGCTGCAAAAACAGCTGGAAGAATCTGGATTAGGAAAGGAAAAAGAAGTCCCCCCAGAAAGGGGCTGGCAGCAAAGCTTAATGTCAGGGGAGCTAACGCTGTGTCCAGGGATGAATCAACGGAGCCCGAGAGCTCCGAGGGGCAAGGCCCATGTCCGTGCAGACCTACTGGGTGGGGAGGGCAGAGTGACCAGAGACCCTACCTGATGAAGACGGTGCAGAGGATGAAGATGATCAAGCCCATGATGCTGGGTGCATCCCACCACTGGGTAGCGTAGTCCGGGGAAGGATCTGAGCTAGTGGTGTTGGCCAGCATGGGGAGGTTCGGGTTGCATTTCTGGTCTGAGGACAGAAGGGCTGGTTACTGGGAGGCGGGCAGCAGAGAGGGGAAGCCGAGCGGCAACAAAGCTTAGACCGAGCTTTTACCCAGTGGGGCCCACCTCACCATGGCGTCCTGCTGAATGGGGGAGGAGGGGAAGGAAGGAGAGAAGCAGCAGCAGTTCTTTACTCACCGGGGATGTTGCTCAGAGCTAACCAAGTGATAAACATGGTGTAGACAGTGATGACAGAGGCTTGTAGCAGGCCCGAGTTTGGCTGGGCTTCCTGTTAATCAACAACCACGCTGGTAATGCTCCAGTCGCTGTCATCATGAAGACTTTTCCCAAATCCCAATACACACATGATCTCAACTGTGCCTTGCATCTAGCTCTCTCAGTGCACGTTCTAAGGGCCCTCCCAGCTCTGACCTCCCGGGTTCTAAGGGCCCTCCCAGCTCTGACCTCCCGGGTTCTAAGGGCCCTCCCAGCTCTGACCTCCTGGGTTCTAAGGGCCCTCCCAGCTCTGACATCCCGGGTTCTAAGGGCCCTCCCAGCTCTGACCTCCTGGGTTCTAAGGGCCCTCCCAGCTCTGACCTCCTGGGTTCTAAGGGCCCTCCCAGCTCTGACATCCCGGGTTCTAAGGGCCCTCCCAGCTCTGACCTCCCGGGTTCTAAGGACCCTCCCAGCTCTGACCTCCTGGGTTCTAAGGGCTCTCCCAGCTCTGACCTCCTGGGCTCTAAGGGCCCTCCCAGCTCTGACCTCCCGGGTTCTAAGGGCCCTCCCGGCTCTGACCTCCCGGGTTCTAAGGGCCCTCCCGGCTCTGACCTCCCGGGTTCTAAGGGCCCTCCCAGCTCTGACCTCCTGGGTTCTAAGGGCCCTCCCAGCTCTGACCTCCCGGGTTCTAAGGGCCCTCCCAGCTCTGACCTCCCGGGTTCTAAGGGCCCTCCCAGCTCTGACCTCCCGGGTTCTAAGGGCCCTCCCAGCTCTGACCTCCTGGGTTCTAAGGGCCCTCCCAGCTCTGACATCCCGGGTTCTAAGGGCCCTCCCAGCTCTGACCTCCTGGGTTCTAAGGGCCCTCCCAGCTCTGACCTCCTGGGTTCTAAGGGCCCTCCCAGCTCTGACATCCCGGGTTCTAAGGGCCCTCCCAGCTCTGACCTCCCGGGTTCTAAGGGCCCTCCCAGCTCTAACCTCCTGGGTTCTAAGGGCCCTCCCAGCTCTGACCTCCTGGGTTCTAAGGGCCCTCCCAGCTCTGATCTCCTGGGTTCTAAGGGCCCTTTCACCTCTGACCTCCCGGGTTCTAAGGCCCTCCCAACTTTGTTCTAAAGCCCAGGAGGGGTAGAGCACGGCTCACCTGGACCTTGGGTAGAACAGCCACAATGGAGACACAAATGCAGAAGACCAGGTTGAGGCTGATGAAGACCTTGCCTTCATAACAGGCCCCCGAATGGGTGTAGTAGATGTACATGAGTGCTATGGCAGTGAGGGCGATTCCATAGAAGAGGAAGGTAAAGAAGAAGAGGCCTGCAGAGGGGGAAAGCAAAAGGGAGTTTGGGCTGGGAGTCGTGGGCCCAAGGCCCAGCTCTGTCCCTGTCTCATCAAGGTCCTTCCCCTTCCTGGGTCTCAGTTTCCTCATCTGTAACGGGGAGTGGAAGCCATTGAACCCTTCCTAAGTACAGCTTTGCAGGATGCCAAGAGGAGTTTCCTTTGTGGGAGGATTTCAATATTTGTGACATTTTCTACTCTGAAATATCAGATGCAAAATTAGAAATGCATGGAAAATGCTTCCAGCTCTTGGCATGAAAACAGACTTAATTTCCTCTCTTCTGTTTTAAAATTCCCTAGTTCTATTTCATTTGAGGGAGAGATAACGCCCAAACCCGCATCTCACTTTCCTATTCTAGAATTGTTTCTCTAATTCATTGTCTTGACTTGTAATAATAATAGTTAACAATTTTAAGGGTTTCAAAGCACTTTGCAAACCCCATCTCATTTGATCCTCCAACAGAGGCAGACACTGCTGCTATCTCCATTTTACAGGTGAAGGTTAATGGATTCTTCCACCATCCCACACACTCTGACCTGATCAATGTAAATGAAAAAAGATGCAGCTGGGTAGGGCGGTGGACAGAGGACTGGCTCTGGAGTTAGGAGGACCCGAGTTCAAATCTGACCTCAAACACTTCCTAACTACGAG